>NC_142955.1:14555406-14577906 GCF_046866305.1 Octopus bimaculoides | reverse complement strand
ATCTGGCGGCCTAGCCATGCATGGTAAAATATATGAGGTCATGATGCAGCCAGCAATGTCATGAGACAGACAATTCAAGAGTTACGTTTGTGAACGAGCTTTGCAGAACGGAAGCTGGGCTGAGGAGCCCCCTGTATGTACATGGTTTGTGCAAGGTTCAAGGAAGGGCACTCTTCTGACAAAAAGGAACAATCGGTATGTATGCAAATAATAATAATAATAATAATAATAATAATAATAATAATAATAATAATAATAATAATAATAAATCTCCTTAACTCAAAGGCAAAAAGAGAGAGAGAATGAAAGAGAATCACAACAAAGACCAATGTTGAACATTATGATTATCAGTGACTTTTATTGAGTGGGGTACATGGAGTGTGGGTCAGTGGTGATGGTCATATAGTATAGATATAGGTGGTATAGATATAGTATAGTATAGATAGTATAGATATAATATAGATATACAGATGGTCATAAATGGTGTAGATATATACATGGTCATATAGATGGTATAAATATATGGATGCATAGATGGAATAGATATCTACATGGTCATATAGATTGTATAGATATATAAATGGTTAGGATTAGTGGTTCTCAGCCATTTTTTACCTGTGGACCTTGTCGATTCCTATTTTACAGTCATACCATTTGATGTTTAAGAAATCCTAATATATTTTTGTCATTAAATATTCTTAGGAATTGTATTTAAAAAATTATTCAAATATTTTGTTGGTTGAAGAAGTATAAACAATTTATTGTACATAGAGTTTAATAACAAAATCTTATATGGATCCCCGAGGGCCATATGGGCCCTGGCTGAGAACCACTGATATAGATATATAGATGGTATAGTTATATAAATGGTATAGATATATATATAGATGGTCATATAGACAGATATAGCAACAACAGCACTAAGGATGCCTGCATATGTTTTGGTTATTTCTATATCAAGCGGATGAATATGGCCAGGGTATCTGCTAATCCGTAACCTGAAAAGAGTAACATCAGTAACAAGAATAAAAACAAACAATAAACATAAAAAATAACAGCACTACTTCTGTTACTGCTAAGACAACAACTACTACTTGTATTATTATTACGACTACTACTACAACTACAACAAAAAATACTACTACTATTACTACTAGGTTAGCTTGGGAAGTTAAGCAGTTATGGTCGAGGAAAAAGGTAGCAGTAGTACCAATAATTGTCGGAGCCCTGGGAAAAGTGAGCAAAAATCTCGAGAAGTACGTGGAACAAATAGGGGCTGCAATAAGGGTGGAGCACTTGAAGAAAACAGCACTGCTTGGAACCGCTCGAATACTCTGGAAGGTGCTCGAAAAATAAGGGGTGTTACCTTAGTTCACTGGTAGTGAACAGCTGACACTATAGTACATCTCCAGCGTTAGAAGCTGTGCAAAGGCAATAATAATAACAATAGTAATGATGATGATGATGATGATGATGATGATGATGATGATGATGAAGATGATAATAATAATAATAATAATAATAATAATAATAATAATAATGATAACAACAACAACAGAAAGACAAGGAAGTTGCTAACTAGATATGGGACACTCCACCCAAAAAGTGACACAGACTGTAATGACTAAGAAAAAGAGGGGGAAGAGGACTTATTGGATGCGAACACAGCATTAGAGCAGAAGAAAACAACATAGTATGGTATGTAAAAAATGCCACAGAATCGCTAATATTAGAAGTAAGAAGGTCAGGCCTGTGTTGGATGAAGGATTGCAAAGATAAAGCATTATACAAGCAATTGAAAACGAATGAAACTGAAAATAGGTGGGTAAAGAAAAGAATGCAAGGACAATTTCATGTTTTTGTTGCTACACAACCTACAAAGGGGGTATTTCGCTGTTCTTATCCATTTGGAACTTGGTGTAATTAGTTCTCAGAGCTTCTTCCTGGGCGCTGCATATCAATGCCTGAGGCCATCCTTTCAGATCACTTTTTCGTAGCCATTTCCATGCCACTCGGAACATATCAAAAGAAATTTAGCAAAAAGGATTCGCACAATAGTGTCTGATAGAAATACTCTCGGAATCTCCGTCTTCAAAAACTCAGAACAACACTAACTGAAAGACAAACTCCACCCTCACTTATAGACGATGGAATTAAGCGTGTCAAGAAAATAGACAGTAACACATTAAGGGAAGCAAAACGAAACACCACACCTCATCTCATTATACTACCGAATATATCAACTCACAACCCTAGAAACAATAAGGCATACAACACTATTGCACAAAGACTACCAGTGCTCACTGGAGATCCTAAAGTGAACAACGTTCTGAAAACACATAAATTCATCAAATCGCCGAAAAAAACCCGTGACCTCTTGATAACCGATGTTAGTGTGTTTACGTCCCTATAACTTAACAGTTCTGCAAACGGGATCAATGGAATAAGTACTCGGGTAAAATACTGGGGTCGATTTGATCGACTAAAACCATATATATATATATATATATATATATATATATATATATATATATATATATATATATATATATATATATATATGTATGTATGTATATATATATATATATATATATATATATATATATATATATATATATAT
The DNA here is from genome assembly GCF_046866305.1 of Octopus bimaculoides. Classification (NCBI taxonomy): domain Eukaryota; kingdom Metazoa; phylum Mollusca; class Cephalopoda; order Octopoda; family Octopodidae; genus Octopus; species Octopus bimaculoides. Next base: position 14,575,286 of record NC_142955.1, on the reverse strand, counting down.
ATATATATATATATGTATATATATATATATATATATATGTATATATATATATATATATATATATATATATATATATATGAAATTGAGAATGTATGTCTGTGTGTCTGTGTGTGTGTCTGTATGAATCCCCAAAATTCCAGAACTACACAATCAATTGCATTCAAATTTTATACATGCCTTACTTAGGGTCCTGGTTGTGTTTTAGTCAAAAACAAATGTTTAACTTCTTGCATACTTCCAGCCCACAGCAACATCTCCTCCACTATTTAAGTATTACGTGTCAAAAGTGAAACAAAAACACTCATGTCATTCGAATGGGAATCTCAAAAACATTGTTATTATTAAATTTATGCATTTCTAATCAATTTGGAGGTATTTGTTATCGAGTTGCAGATTTTTAACAATGCATTGGTGATTATTTGCTTTATTTCTCGGGCAAAATTTACAACTTAGAATAAAAGAATAAAATTATTATTTCATTGAAAAATTGATGAGCTTTGTTTTTAGTGATGACTTGAAATGGTAAATATTTTTTCTAACTGTATTTGCTTGAAAAAAACACTTTTCTTTATATTAAGCAATTCATTATAATTACTTTTACGATGTGCCTAAATAAAAACCATCGTTATAGATCAGCATTTCTCAACCTTTTTCGCGATTTGGCTTCCTTTTGACATTGAAAAAATATATTTCGGCTCCCCTATGTTGATGAAAAATTTAATCCAGCTTCCCATGTATCCGAGATAGACTGGCCGGCCCATGACAAATCTGACAAAAGGGGGGACCCGCAGAACTACCAGTTCACGAACTGCATCTGAAAGTTGGCGCGCCAATCATGCTGCTAAGGAATTTAGATGCTCCTATAATGTGCAATGGTACACGGATTATCAAAAAATTGTGCTCCCGAGTTCTGTAGGCAACAATCTTGAATGAACCGGCCGCTGGCTAAGACATACTTATAACTCCCATGTTAAATGAATCAAGACCATTACTTACTTCGTTTTCTAAACCTTGTACTTATTTTATAGGTCTCTTTTGCCGAACCGCTCATTTAAGTGGGCGTAAACTCGCCAACACCAGTTGTCAAAAGTTGATGGTAGGGACCAGCTCAAGGATACATACACATAGATGCATATATAACAGGCTTCTTTCAGCTTCCGTCCACTCACGAGGTACTGGTCGTCTTGAGGCTGTCGTGGAATGCAGTGGGACTGAACCCGAATTTATGTGGTTGGGAAATAAATTTCATACCACACAGTCACGCCTGCACAGATAAAAAAATGCAAGGTACTTCAACAACAAAATACTTACTGAGCGCCCCCCAACTGGTTTTCGAAGATTTGCTAGAGTACAGGAATCTGGGAAGTACAAGTGACGTCTCCCAAATGCAGATGCTGCTTTGTTCGCTGATCACAAGCCAGCCAGCGTCTCCTAAACAGCCAAAGTGACTTCTAGACACGTAGAAGCGTCGTCTGTCGCTGAAGAAGGGAAATAAAAACGAGACGCTTGTTTCAGTTGATGTTCTCGATTTTGTTGTTGTTGCTGCTGTTGTAGTTGTTGTATTTGTCGATGTAGTTGTTGCTGTTGTTGTTCGTTGTTCTTGTCCTTGTCGTGATCGTCGGAGTTGTTGTCATCATCGTTGTCTATTTGTCGCCATCGACGTCTTTGTCGTTGTTCTTGTTGCTGTTACCGTTGTCGCGCTGTTTTTGTCGTTAACATTGTCTTCGTCATTGTTGTTGTTGTTGTCATCGTCGGCGTTGTTGTTGTAACAAATATCAATTAGCACATCCCAAGCTAACCTCGATGTGTTAGCACACCCCAAGCTAACCTCGATGCCGTAAACGTTCTATATAAGTTTGGTTTTCTGTCTGCCCTTTGGAGCTTGGCTAGCTGCCGCTGATGATCCGCATTACGGTGAAATGGCGTGAAACAGAACTGCCATCCGCGTTATTGAGGAAATTTAGTCAACCAATTGAATTTCGAGGCTTTTTACCATTTGTCTTCTACACGAATTGATTTTTCGGGACGTTTACAGCAGTGTATGGCATCATAAACAGCTCATCCAGGTTAGGTTGGATGTACTAACTAATATTAACTACAAAGGCTGCTTCTGTCGCTAATAACTAATTGATGCACAACCTAGTAGCTCTTCGCGATATCGCTGGGCTGGTTATTTGGCCAGCATTATTCTAAATATCAATAAAGTTTTGACTGGGGTTTTTTTTCATGTTTTCTACTGCTGATTATCCACAATACGGTGAAATTACGTGATACAGTAGAGCCAGCTGCCAGTGTTGAAGAAATCTAGTCAACTGATAGAATTTCGTTGCTTTTTAGTATTTGTCGTCTAAACGAAATGATTGTTCGAGACGTTTATCGCAGTCTATGGCGTTAAGTTAGGTTGGATATACTGATTAAAATTTGTTACAAACAATTCTCCTCTCGGTAAAAGCTAAAAATGAAATGGAGTAAGAATTTTTATATACCCATATCCATCCATTGAGAAGTAGTTTGTGCTGGACGTTGGCAAATCATTCCATGGGGAACTTTTCAGGTTTTGGGCAGAAAACCAGTTTTGAATGTTTGTATTTCGTCCTTTAAACACCATCTTTACTACTGTTTGTTGGTTTTCGTATAATACAAGTTTCACCTGAATAAAAGACATCTTATATACATTATTTACATTATTTACAATTGACGGATATTTTCCTCATCTTCTTTGTTGTTAACACAACGCTTCGGCTGATATACTCTCCAGCCTTCATCAGGTGTCTTGGGGGAAATTTCGAATCTGGGTTCTCATTCCTAAGGTATTTTTTCGGTGTTGTCGTTATTATTATTATTGAGTGAGAGAGAAGTGGGGTAAAATATACGAAGCCCATTATACCCATCATGACTACCCGTCTGATAAGGGTACACCAGGTACATGCCTCACAACCATATGTGCGCGACATGGTGATCTCATATCAAGATAAACAGCGCATGACCTCGCAGGTGGGGCCCAGTTATAATTTTCTTCATGTCGAGTAGCCCATCTCGCTCAAAAGGTCCCTGAATAAAGTTTGTTTAAGGATGTTGAACAAAACACCAATGTTTCCAAAAGTGAATTATTCAGACCCAAAGAATTCCTCTCAACACATCGCTATGATGCTCCCCCACTACTTCTGCTCATGCACATATTGTCAGCCACCAAGGGACATGCTCAACTGGTTAAGCTCAAACAACTGACAAGCAAATCTGTGGTATTAAGCAGAATATTTGCTGTAGTCCATCTTTTATACCCAGACAAAACAATGTACATGAGCATAGAGTTTCGTGCGTTAGCATATCACACTAAAACCTATGTATATATATAAAATGTTTGTGTGTGTGTGTGTGTGTCCGTATGTGTGTGTGCGTGTGTGTGTAAATACGTACCTCATGAATCGGAATCTGTTCCCAGACGTCAAGAATGGAGTGTCGGAAGAAATTAGGGCAATAAATTCCGATGCAAGCATCCACTTTCCATAATGCTCGATCTCCTATATTTAGAAACGATCTATAGACATCCGAACCAGCTCCCTTTGATATGGAATATACTTTTATCCAGTGGTTTCCTGAAAAAAAAAAACAGAAGCAGTAGTACCACCAGCATTAGCAGCAGTAGTAATAGTAGTAGTAGTCTTTTCTTTATTGGCCACCAGGCCCGAACACAAAATAATATGGACAATACAACACGAGGGGCAAGTGGACTGTGGCAGAACATTTGTGTAGAAAAATAAATAACAATAGCAATTATCAACATAGGCGCAGGAGTAGGTGCGTGTGGTAAGTAGATTGCTTACCAGCCACATGGTTCCGGGTTCAGTCCCACTGCGTAGCACCTTGGGCAAGTGCCTTCTAGTATAGCCTCGGGCCAACCAGAGCCTTGTGCGTGGATTTGGTAGACAGAAACTGAAAGAAGCCCATGGTGTATATGTATACATGTGTGTGTGTGTATGTGCGCGCGCGCGTGTATGTTTGTGTGTCTGTGTTTGTTCCCCCACCATCTTTAACAGCTGATGTTGGTGCGTTTACATGCCCGTAACTTAGCGATTCGGCAAAAGAAACCGATAGGATAAGTACTAGGCTTACAAAGAATAATTCCTGGGGTCGATTTGTTCGACTAAAGTCGGTGCTCCAGCTTGGCTGCAGTCAAATGACTGAAGCAAAAAGAATTAAACAATAAAGTTCCTCAAAAGGTGTGGCGTACCTCTCAGTGTATGAATAAAATGACAAGAGAATATCATCAAATTTATACAAAACTGATTAAATATTCCTCTTTTTCTCTTTTTCCTTTCCTCGTTTTTCTGTCTTCTTTCTGTCTTTATCTTTTCGCCTGTTATAAAATTGAAACTTAAAATCTGATGATGTCACTCCATCAACATGTGGACGCTGGTTGCTCTCGTTCATACTTTACGTTTAAATTTCTGTAATTTCGAATTTTTATCGCTTCTTATTTTGAACTTGACAAAAAGACAGACTTACTGTTGAAATATCGTTCAACCAATAAAATATCTATTACAATCGAATCGCGCTCTTCGTCTTGACTAATAATAATAATAATAATAATAATAATAATAATAATAATAATGAGGAGGAATTTCAACCATGTTTCGTGGTCTGCTACCACAACAGCTCCTTTATAGGATCCAGTTAACTCAAGACATCATCAGGAGGAACCACGTCCGGTTTCGGCCCCTACTCCTCTACCGTTTTGACGTGGCGCCCCCCCCCCCCCCCTTTCGGAGGTGTCTTCAGCTCTGGTGAAATATAGAGAAAGTAGTAGAAATATTATATGAACCCGAGCCAGAAGCTATGATGGAGAATAAGAACTATAGGATTTTATTGGACTTTTTCCATAAGGACCGACCGTGCTATTTGAAGCAAGATGACCAGATATGATTATAGAGGCATAAAGAGAGAAAACTGTAAGATCAGAGATTTTACAATACCATATGATAATAGAGTGAATACCAAATAACTGAAAAAAATGAGAAATATCAAGAATCTAACCAGTGAGATAAAGAGACTGTGCAAAGTAAAATGACAATTATTCTAGTGGTAATTGGTGCTCTTGGCACAACATCCAAACTGCTGCTTGAGAGACTGAAAACTTGTAGAAAAATGCTATTTTGTATTCTGTCAGATTTGAGGAGACTTGTCACCAAACCTGGAGATGATATCCCTGACTAATATACCGTGTAATAATAATAATGCTTTCAAATTTTTGGTGCATCTCTTCCACAGAAAGCGCAAAAGGAAGCGAAATATGATGTGAAATATGACAAGATATGACAGTAGGGGATAACAGACGACGGAAATGATGCAGGCGTTCGCGACCTCTGCCTAACCTTTCAAGGATAACATTCTCTCAGCCCATTTCTAAGTGCGACTGGCTGCCCTGTTCATCCAGTTCTTATCCAACTAGAAATCTGAAGCAAACCAGACCACGATAAATTTAACCGGTTCTTCTGCTCAGCGCCCTTGGGGCTGTTAGACAGGACAGATCTGCTTACAAACCTGCAAGGTGCCGAGATAGAGGGCCCACTAACTTTTCTTGGTTAATTTTTGCTACTGTCATCACCTCGTATTCCGTAAGAATGTTTTTATCCCCCACGATATGCATGGCGTCCGTTACTGAAACACTAATGTCGTCTGCGCATGCGGACACATCCTAGTTGTTCCACTTCCCAGTTAGCGTGAGGTGTCACTCAGAAACGTTAACCGGATGGCTTACGAGCAGTATGGCGTAGGTGTGAGAAGACGTCACGAAACATGAAATTTTGCACGGAAATCAATCAATCAATTAATCAATCAATAAATCAATCAAGAAAATACTTTATAACACTCAATAATTGAAACAAAGCATTTAAGGGAAATAAAAGCATGAAAAAGTAGTAGTAGTAGTAGTAGTAGTAGTAGCAGTAGTAGTAGTAGTAGCATTTGTGGTCGGAATTAGTAAAGTTTCACTTACTTATATAGAAGGACCTCTCGCTGCTAAGATTGCTGGCCGTGAGTACAATATTCTCTGGGTAAGTCTTGCAAAGCTGGTTGACCCTGTCGTAACTGAAGAATCCAGTTCGGTTCTTTAAAGAGTTCATGGCGCATTCCACTTGGCTTCGGCTGGGGAATATTTCGCTTTGCGAGGGAGTTCCAGGGTAACCGAACGAGTAACCGGGACCGAAGTGTCGGTACTTGGCGATAGTTTCTTGTTGTTGCGAGGGAGTGGTTACGGTGACGGTGGGAATTGTGGCGAGGGTGAAGAGCGAAAGCAGCAGCAGCAGCTCTGTGGCCTTGTTTGGGTTGGTAGGAGGAAACTGGAACATTCTAGTGGTAGAATTAACATAGAGAGAGAGAGAGGGAGAAAGAGAAAGTGAGGGAGAGAAGATGGAGAGGGAGCGAAGATAGAGAGGGAGAGGGGCAAAAGGATGGAAAGAGGGAAGAGAGGAGGAGAAGATGGAGAGGCGAAGAGGGAGGGCAGATGGAGAAAGAGAGAGGATAGAGAGTGTGAGAGATTGATGTTACAAGTTCTAATTGAACACGATTCACATAAACACTTCCCCTCACCTCATACGTACAGAAAGAAATATGCTCACACAAATAAACAGGGAGAGAGACGCTTTTTTTGCACATTACTTCAATTCACTGAGCTGTGGAACTGAATTGCGACGTCACTGGTGCCAAGCTGTATCGGCCTTTGCTTTTTTCCCTTGGATAACATCGGGTGTGGAGAGGGAAGACTGGAATGCATGGGCGACTGCTAGTCTTCCGTAAACAGACTTGATCGGACTTGTAACTCGGAGGGTAACTTTCTAGGTGCAATCCTTTTGGGAAGACGCGTGGTTTAGTGGGTACAATAATCGGAGCATGATTGTAAGATCGGGAGATCGATTCATGGCGGCGCGTCTTGTCCTTGAGCAAGACACTTTATTTCATGTTTCTCTGTCACGCTGAAACTTGTTGAATACTAACTTAAAGGTATGCATGTCTGTGGAATGTTCAGCCAGTTGTACGTTCATTTCACGTGCAGTCTGCTCCCGTTGATCGGATCAACTGGAAACTTCATCGTCGTAAATGACGGAGATCCAGTACAGTGAACATAAACAGAAATATATTCTTACACATAAACGAAGAGAAAAAGAGAGAGAGAGAGGAACAGAGAGAATATAATTTTTTGATTCAACATCATTTATCTGAACATATGCCCTCTCCTCATACACACAAAGAGAAATATATTCACACAGAAAAACAGACAGAATGAGAGAGAGAGAGAGAGAGAGAGAGAGAGAGAGAGAGAGAGAGAGAGAGAGAGAGAGAGAGAGAGAGAGAGAGAGATAGAGAGAGAGAGAGAGAGAGAGAGAGAGAGAGAGAGAGAGAGAGAGAGAGAGAGAGAATGAGGGAGGGAGCGAGAGAGCAAAACTTCACAATTAATCAATTGGCTGCAATTGACAAAAAACACTTTCTCTTACCTCATACTCTGGACAATTATTCTGTTAAGTCCCTGGACTCAACCTCTTAAAGCAGGTTACTTGGATTCCATGGGGTATAAGAGGCTAAGAGCACTAAATTGTGATCCTGAATGCGACACCAGTCCATCACACGGTTATAAGTTCACAATACGGGAAGCGAAAGTACGATCTTGCGATTATGAGCGCAATCCGTCTAACCACTGGGCCACGGACCTTCACTTTCTCTTCATAGACATCAAGGAAAATAAACACACACACATAAACGAAGAGAGATAGAGGAGAGAATGGAGAAATAGAGAGAATGAGATGGGTAGAAGGAAGGAGAGAAAGGGGAAAACATTAAAACGTCTGATATCAAATAAGTCAACGTCGAATAGGCGGCGCCAAAACGGCTCTCCTAAAGTGTCTCATACTCCATCTCTTGCACACGCAGTTACACACACAGACACACACACAAAACATGAAGAAAATTTCGAAACAAAACTTACTTTTGTTCGAGCAGTGAGAGAGAGCAGCTCCTATCTATTATGTCCAGTCTGTTCTCAAAGGCTTGTAATATCCAGAGATTTGCACTGCTGTAGACAGAGGGTAGCACCTCTCTATTACACACTTAATTCAGAAGGGAGTTCACTGATGTCTAGACTGCCCGCTGTTAACAGTAATATCCACAAGTATACGTACAGCTTATAAATATCAGGATTGTTCACAAATGCCCGTAATATCTAGAGATACGGCCGCTGTTGTGGACAATGGACAGCACCTATCTTTCAAGTGTTTAAGTTTGAATGGCGATAACTTATTCTGGTCTGCCTGCTGTTAACAATAACATCCACTGCCGTTAGGACTTCTTACAAATATCAAAATTGTTCACAAATGCCTGTAATAGCCAGAGATACAATCTCTGCAACGGATACAGGGCAGTACCTGTCTATTAGGTGGCTAAGTTTGAAGGGAGAAAACTTATATGTGGACTGCCTACTATCAACAGTAATATCCACAGCTGTTAGTATGGCTTATAAATGTCCGGACTGTTTATAAATGCTTGTAATATCCAGAGATGTCACTGCTACCGGAAATGTCCAGAGTTATTAGAAGTGTCTATAAAACGTCAGCAATGTCCCCAGATGCCAGTGATGTCCACCACAAATGATTTTCAACAGTGTTTATTAAGATTTTGTTCATTAACGTCAATATTTCTCTAATTGAAGCTTAATTAATCAAATTATTTGCACGTCACTTGATAAGAAGAAAACAAATCTTTATTGAGCAATGGTGAAACACAATTTAATCAGCACAAAGTAGAGTTGAATAGGTAACACAATGGCTGGTGGTGGTCACTATTGTTGTGGTGTTATGTCAGTAAAGGTGGTGGTTGTGGCGTTGATGTTGGCGTTGACGGTGGTGGTGAATGTGATGGTGGTGGCGGTGGCATCGGAAATGATAGTGGCTGTGGGGGTGGTATTGGAGGTGACACTGATGTTGATTGTTGTTACTGTTGTTGTGTCTAATGGCGGCGGCGGTCGTGGTGGTGGTGGTGATGGTAGTGGTGATGGTGGTGGTGGTGGGGGTCTGTGGCGGTGGTGGTGTTGATGGCGATCGTGTTGCTTACGTTTTTCTTGTTGTTGTTGTTGTTGATAATGGTGGTTGTGGTGATGGTGGTGGTCACGGGTGGTTATGATGGAACTGATGGTAATGCTGATGCTGATGCTGATGGCGGTTGTGGTTGTGATGATATTGATGGTTGTGATGATGATGGTTGTGATGGTGATGGTGATGGTGGTAGCGCTGGTGCAAATATTAGCATTTAGATACATATATATATATATATATATATATATATATATATATATATATATATATATACAGTAGAATAATAAAAAGCAAGTTCTTGGTACAGTATTATACATCTGAAAAAATTAGTAGAGATGGCTTTTGGGGGATAATTTTAATTTTAATAATAACGTTTACAGTGAGTGACTCTGGTATGAGTTTCAAGGTTCAAATAGCCGTTACTGAAAATTGTATGTTTTACTAGTTGCTTAAATAGCAAAGAAGTTTTCTTACGTGTATACACACAAAAAAAATACATTCACAAAAAGGGAAAATATATTTAAAAAATACAAAAGTATGTGAAGAAGAAGAAGAAGGAGAAGGAGAAGAAGAAGAAGAAGGAGAAGAAGAAGAAGAAGAAGGGGGAAAATTAGTAAATGAAATAAAAATATTATTAAAATAATTTTTGAATAAATTCACTCTATAATCGAAACTGCATTTACTGCAGTCTAAATTTTAACACACACGTGGGTATAAAAGAAGGATATGAATGATACACGGCAGTATAGATATCGGACATACGAAGACGCTGATCACGTGCATATTTTGAAATACTCGCGAACTTATACGAAGTACTATGCTGAAGAGTAACACCAAGTAAAATTATTTCTTACTTTAAGTTCGAAACGCGTCCATGGGTGACCGGCCTTGCTGATTCATTATTTTTCTTTTGCTTGCCTACAATAAATCTTCTCTAAAATTTTAAGGTAGTAAAAAAGACCTTAGCGTCTATTTCTAACGGTGCGTGGTGAGGCATGAAGCTGACTCCTTGTTATAATTATGTATATAATTATAAAATAATTTGTAAAATTTACCTAAAAGGTTCTTATTTCCGCACTGGCTACCTGGTAAAATTATTGATTTTACCCTTTATTATTAAAAGCATATTTGAATACTTATATAAGAAAATGTTCTCTATGTGGCTTGTGTGTTTTCTGTACTCTGTTTGTGTTCTGTTTCTCATTTTGTCTACGTTTTGTTGCAACGTCCTGTACCCAGATATGCATCTATATATACATGTAGATGTAGGCATGTACATACTTGTACGTATATATGCATATACTCACATATTATTTGTATATATATATATATATATATATATATATATATAGATAGATAGATAGATAGATAGATAGGAGAATTTATTGTCACCTAGATCAGAGCTTCTCAAACTGTCTGATGTGGCGTACCGGCAGTTTTTTTTTTACTAATGTGCCATGGACCGGTAATATTTCTTAGTATTATCAAGTTATATAATAGAAATGTTCTAATTTCTAAATCTCTATAAAGGAGAGATACAGCAGCAGTATTGGGTATCAATATTTATGGCCAATCTAACGTGGCAGTCCAGAGAAACAGGACGAATGCTGGTGCTGATTAGCTCCGAGAGGTGATTACCTCTAGCTAGCTATATGACGCGCTAATCTGCGTCCATAATACTTTTGAACAGGGGAGGTCATCAACTTTCCCTTGCTTGCTTGACAGTCACAGACCGGTTTCAGGGTAGTCTCCCCTTACCAATGCTCCACATTGATAAGGGGAAACTACCAGGCCAGCAAGAGGAAGTTGATGACCTCCCCTTTGCGAAAGTGTTATGGAAGCAGATCTGTGCGTCATACAGCTAGCTAGAGACGGTCGCCTCTCGGAGCTACTCAGCATCAACATTCGTCTTATTTTTCTGAATTGCCACTTTACTTTGACAATAAATATTAATATATATATATATATATATATATATATATATATATATATATATATATATATATATATATATATATATATAAATCAAAATAAGGAACACGGATTTTAAAGATGACTGCAGTACGCACGTTTCATGCTACTCCATTTATTTAAGTAATGCGAGCATTATATTAAATGCAATATGTAGAGCAATCTTCAACTGCACAAAAAAGAAAAAGATTACAGTAGAATAGACATATTATAATTGTGGGAACATTTAAAATCCAAGTGGATCTATATATAATGAATATAATAAAAGTTGACAATTTTTTTATCTTATATTTATTTTGTAAACAAATAATACAATATTACATAAGCTGATAAGTTGTTTACTGCAGTGCATAAGACGAAATTACTGAAATTATGTTATTTATTTCTGTTCTGGAAACTTGCTGCGTACCGGCCGCTGATGGCTCGCGAACAGGCACCGGTCTGCAGACCCCCACTTTGAGTAGCACTGACCTAGATCACTGCACCCAACTTTCGTCGTCCCAAAGCATCACACAGAGAGCGGACTACAACTAACGCAGCTACACATATTGAAACATTGGCACAATGTAACGGATTATCTACTGGGGGAGTGTAAAACAACTGAAGCTTACTAGTAACCAGTCTTTTGTCTCTCATCCGTATTTCTCTCTCTCTCTCTCTCTCTCTTTCTATATATACATATATATATATATATATATATATATATATATATATATATATATATATATATATATATATATATATATATATATGTATGTGTGTGTGTGTGTGTGTGTGTGTGTGTGTGTGTGTACTGTTAAATATATAAATTTACACAGTATATAGTTAGGAGCTACTAATAGTTTTAAACAGTGAAGATATTAAGATATTGTCTAGACAGGTTTTAAGACACTACTAGTGTCTTCCAAGTAATCTTCGGGCTCTGGTCATAAGTTGTATACAAGTTATATTAAGAGAAAGAGAAATTACGAGAGAAAAAAAACGAGATGAAGGTGGGTTCAAAAGTAGAATGAGGAAAAAAGGGGGAAAAGAACAGAACAGAAAAAAGATGAATTAAAGATGTGTTCCCTTTCACTATTAAGTCGTATGCCGCGATGGTGTAGAATCAATGGAAGGGATCTAAAGTCTGCGATACAGCCGTTCAATTCACCAAAAGAAACTTGTCCATATGTTTGCATTTGCTGAAAATTTCTGATCTGGAATTTAGCAGAGCAGTAGAGTACACCTAAAAAGAATATGCCATTTTTCAGACACGTATAACTTACATTTTGTTGATCCATTAACATATGACATGGATCTTTCGACGATTCTTCACTTGATTACATGTGGTGTGTAGTTGATCTTCAGACACTGTCTATGTGTGTAGGTGTGTGTATGTGAGAGAGAGAGAGAGAGAGAGAGTGGTATGTGTGTTTGTGTGTGTGCGTGTGTGTGTGTGTGTGTGCGCGTGTGTGTGAGTGCGTGTGTGTGTGTGTGTGTGTGTGTGTGTGTGTGTGTGTGTGTGTATAATACTTAAAGTAGATACCTCGTTAGAACCCTAATTAACTGCCCTATTTATCTCGAAATATCTGATATAGATGCACAGTGTGAAAAAACAAAAATGTCACACGGAGATCTTCCAGCAGCGGTGGTACCATTGCTAAACTCGCATTTCTGACTCTTGCACTGCGTCTTACTTGAACAACCACTTACTAAAGACAAAATCGACCACTACAGGTATAGTAAAAGAGTAACTGAAAAATCATTGATATCGCGTCAACCAGGAGGCTGAATATAAATTCATTATGAGCGACAGAAGTATTAGTTTGAAATAGCAATCTCTCTATCATACTCGTTAGAAGCCTGATGAACTATAACATTCGTTTCGGGATAGCATCTCTTATAGATGTATAGCGTTAAAAATACACAGAAATATACCAGTAGCGTTTATTTCTTTATCATGAAGTTCCAGGGGATACTTGCTGCTGACGAAGTTCAAAAAGGCAGACATAAATATTTAGTAATGCCGCCACCGCTGCTGGATGATTTACTTCTGACTTTGCATTCCTTGTTTACTCTCATACTTCCTCTGTGTGTGTGTGTGTGTGTATGAACTCAGGTAAATTTATATATTTAATGTTGTTCGTTATAAATAGTGAATCGTTAAGTCAAGCTTCATTTCAATAAATCTTAAGGATTCATCTAATATAATAAATGCGAAAACTAATTTCTGTGTGTCAGTGTCACACTTTGACCCCCTCTCTCACTCGTCAATGACACTTCTACTGTTGACGATGTTTTATTAAAAGTAGTAGTGCTGATGGTGTCAGTGGGAGTAATAATAAGAGAGGGAGAATGAGTGGGTATGTGAGAGAAAGAGGGACTGAACACTGAATTCACTTTCTTAGTACCACCACCATCATCGCTACCACATCTGCCATACACACACCATTCATACTTCAGACGCCACCACCATCAATACCTTTGACTTCGCCGCCTTTCCCTCCACCACCTTCACCACCGTCTTTCACATCGCTTACTCTCACCATCATCCCTAACCGCCTGGCTACCACCACTACCATCGTCACCGCAGCCTCTGCTTTTATCCAACTACAGCTCATACTATTACTATCACTCCATTACCACCACAAAAAGCTGAATGGTGTGTGTATGGCAGATGTGGTGGCGATGGTGGTGGTACTGTTGTTTATCATGCAGTTTTGCAATAAGTTCCAAGTCGATAAATTATATCATTGTTTTGATGAAAATTGTTCATTGCTTGAAAAATATTGTTCAAGTTTAATAAAATTAAAATGTACTCAATGCGGGAAGTGTCATTGTTGCGCCCAAGGCCTAATGAAGAACTCTCCACAGGAGATAGCTTAAAAGTTGTTCTACCAGGTGGCTTTGAAGCTAGTCAGACATAAATCTCGGAAAGGCGAGAAAATGGCTAATGGTTAAAGTAGGCGAGAAAACTAGGGAGGCGCATATATGATCTGGCTAGACTTGGAAATGATTTAGTGTAGTGAACGAAACTTGAAATAATGATGTATCACGGTTAATTGACGATATCATACACACACACAGACATGAATGTACAATAGTACAGATATACTTGAATGTACGACAAAAAGAATGAACGCTCTGTCTTTCTCAAGAGGAAGATAAAGCGAGGAAGAGAATCACAGAATAAGACCAACGTTAGAATGATTATTGTGAGGTTTTTATTAACTTGTAATATTTGACACTAGGTCAGTGGTGGTGGTCATCTTGTATAGATGGACGTCAACAACAGGAGATTTTTCGATTGGTTAATTAGATTTCAAGCGGATGAAGATGGCCATGGAATCACCTTCTGCATATCCTGGGAATAACATACGAAGCAGCAGCAATTACAACAATAGTAACAGCTAATATAACAACAGTAATATCGGTAATAATAAATATCATTAATACTGCTACTAAGATCGCTTGATTGAAATATTCTTTTGTGTATCAATCAAAATACGTCGCGATTTTCCGCTTATTTACGCTGTGAGCTGAACTCCAGCCGACCCCATTAAGAAATTTCATTCTCCCGATATCAATAAAGAATTGGAAAGCAAGTCTTGTGCCATTTCAAGATGGCGACGAAACAAATACTTCATTGATCTTAATTGATATATTTAATCAACATAATATTTCCTTTAATTATCAATGATATAATCTCATCTATCTGGTAAATTGTTGATCACCAGGATTCAAAATTCATGTTTCGAAGGAAAGAAATACTCAATATTAATCGTGACCTTATCATATTTGGTAAATTGTTTCCTCTCTAAATAATGTTGCAATGATCTGAAAAGGTGGTAATCAGATGGAGCGGAATCAGGGGAATGACGAGAGTGAGACAAAACCTCCATATGTAGCTCTGTAATAATTTCCTGTGAGACTTAGGCAATATACGATCTTTCATCATCGCGTATGAGCATCAAACCTTACGGCTGACCAATGAAAGACGCTTTTCTGTAATGTTTTCAACTGACATAAACACTTCTTTTATAGTAACAAACTGTTTTGTTTTCGCTTAGCATATCATGACAGAGGATGCCCCTCATATGGTACCAAGCACAGTGCATAACTAGAATAATAAATGAAAAGAGAAATGAGGAAAGTTGGGCTTCTGCGCCTGAAATATTGAAAGGTTCTTTAACTTCCCTCTCTACATGTTAGAAGCTTTCCTCATTTCTCTTTTCGCTCATCATTCTGCTTCTATACTACAATGCTTCAATCGAACTATAACACAGAGCATAACCGTTTGCAAGTGTAGGCCTCTTTTAGGATGAATTTACTTTTTTCATTTAGGGGCTAGCTATTGTTGTTGTCATGATTCTAGTAAGGAAATGTTCGGCAGCAAGTCTACTCCTCAATGACGAACAAAGGGCAACTTTCTAGATAAGCTTAGAAGCAGTGAGTGTATAAGACTCTCGTTCACCACAGCCAGTTTTGAATTCATGCAACATAAAGTGTCGCATACGAGCCTGATCCAAACTCATTTCAAAAGAGTATAATCGATACAAACTTAACCAGTATGGCATAAAGTATTCCGCAATTAAAGAAAAAAACATTAGAATATAAAAATCAATACTGTTGTTCCTCCAGTTTTTAATAAGAACCCTCAAATAATCGTGTCAAAAATGCAGCGAGACTTTCTTCGCTACTTCATATTATTCTAGTACTGACAATATTTAATTAACTGCCCACGTCAATACTTCTTGTCTTATGCAAGAGCTAGAAACTACTACTACTACTACTACTACTACTACTACTACTACTACTACTACTACTACTACTACTACTACTACTACTACAGAGTGACCCCCGCCAAAAAAAAACAGAACCCATAAAATTTTTATCAAATCCTTGGACTTCGGTCTGTGTACGATCATTCCCTTTGCATAAAGTCACGTTCTTTTCGAAATATGCTCCAAATGGCGTACGTCGTGCAAAGACTTGTCAGTTACTCGAACGCGTTCCTCTTTGGAGGATTTCCCTAAATTCTGCTGTAATTTCTGCCTTCAGTTCACCAATCGTTTGAAGGTTGTTCTGGTAAACATTATTCCTGAGATACCTCCACAGGTAAAAATCTGGGGTGGGGTGGGGGTCAAGTTCGGTAAATGCAGTTCTTACTCAACGTTGCACATCCTGCCTGATCAGTCTCTCCTGAAATCCCTCAGCCAGGTTAGGGAGTCATTTGTTGCGTGCGGGGTGGGTCCGTTTTGCTGGAACCACTGTTCATCTTGATCTATCCCTCTGCGTCGTTTAATTCAAACAGTTTAATTAAAAGAATTGTGGGTTCTGTTTTTTGGTGGGTGGGGGGTGTCACCCTATACTACTACTTTAATATTTAAACTAGGCACCTTTATTTCAAAGTTAAGTTTAGAAATGGTGTATTTTTACAATATTAATATTTACACAGCGTTTCGATCAGTTTCATCTCCGACCATCATCAGGTGTGTTTTTTTTTTCTTTCTGTTCAGATGATCTACATTTTCTACACCTACCCATGTGTAATGTTGTACCTCTTGTTGATTCTCTCATCGCAACTTTATTAACTACAACGGAGCCTGAGCGTCATTGAAGTACGCCCTGAGTTGTCCCACATGTTTACCACACCATTTGAATATCTTCATTAGTCTTTTAGTGCTCACTGCATTAACTTGACGGAGAGACAAGGTAAAAAGAGATGATGAAATACATACCATCAAACCATGTGATTCTCGAATTTCCCTCAGAGTAGACTATTCTAGGATAATTAGGAAATATCTGCCATGTGCAACGTTGGTAACTTTCGATGACAGTCAACCAACCTCGATCTGTATCACAGCCTGAATGTTCGGATGCAATATAGAAGCGACGTATGCCTCTGTGAGGAGAAAAAAGAAGGTAAAATTACTGTTTTGTCGTCGTCGTCGTCAGGTGTTGTATGAGATGGTATCAAAAAGTTTCCGGACTAGTTCTGTAACGCAACAACAGATGACAACAAACGGTTGCGAGCGCAGTGAAAGCTAGCGGTAACCTTCATGCGCCGAGTGACATTGCTATTTACTTCGCAAGTTTGAGTATTCGTGATCGCCTGTATGCTGTAGTCAACGATTTTGTCATGGATAGGAAGTTGGAACAAAGAGCCAACGTGAAATTTTGCGTTAAACTTGGGAAGCCTGGTACAGAGACATTGAGCATGCTTCAGCAAGGTTTCGGTGACGAGGTAATGAGTCGTATGTAATGTTTCGAGTGGTGCGGGTGCTTCAAATGCGGAAGAACGTCCCTGGATGACGATGAGCGATCTGGAAGACCTACCACGAGCGTCACCCCCGGAAATGTGGTATTGTGCATTGACAGTTCCTACCCCCAGGGCAGGACCGACAGTCGAGAGTTCTACAGCGACGTTTTGATGAATGAGGGTGAAAGCGACCGGATCTGTGGAGCGCGAAGAATTGGATTCTTCATGACGCAATGCACCTTATCACCGAGCTCTCCTCACAAGTGAGTTTCTCGCCAAAAACAACATGGCATCAATTCCCCACCCGCTCTATTCGTCAGATTTAGCTTCTGCGGACTTTCGTCTCTACCCCAAGATGAAAATGAAGCTCAAAGTTCGCCGTTTTAACACCGCTGTCGAGATCCAGACTGAATCGCAAGAGGTCCGCGACTCGCTTACGGAAAACGACTTCCAGGATGGATTCCCAAAGTGGCAGGAACGCAGAGACCAGTGTATTGCTGTGCAAGGTGACTATTTCGAAGGAGATGATGTTAAAACTTAGGTTAATCAGTTATTTTTCACTAACCATAACTAGCCCAGGAACTTTTTGATACCAACTCGTAATTTAGAAGTTTGTTTCGCAACTCCTTTGCTTATAAAGCAACACCGTTTTGCATTTCGAATCAGCACTGCTCGGTGATACATTGAATAAATAGTATCTTCTTTATAGTCGACCAAATCTTTTTGAGTAAAAAAATGTTGAAAACGTAAATTGGTTCAACGCCATTAAATCACTGCAGGGAAAGTTCACCACCATCAATTTACCGCGAAAAAAGTTCACCGTGAGAAAAGTTACCCGCGAGGAAAGTTTACCGAGAAAATATCTCCATAGCATCCCACCATTAATAGTCAAAAACTATTTTATTGTAAAAAAAACAAAAACAAAAACAAAACGGTGGATTGATGACTGAACTTTCCCTGCGGTGAACTGATGACGGATATGCCCTGTAGATATATGTAACAGGCTTGATTTCTTAGCAAGTTTAACACTAAGACCTCCCCATTGGGTAGGCGTATTTTAGTGGACTCGACTCTGTTGCAAATATTTGGGCTAGGATTTTAGTTGCCTGAGAATAATTTTATCCCTTCCTCACAGCCAGCATTTGCAAAAGGCCAGAACAAAATCAAATGTTCTCTCCTTACCCCTCCGACTAAGGGATATTTCAAAAGGGTCGTCTCTGATCCGGAAGGATCTATAACCACAGGAGTCCCAATCATCGCTACACCTTCATGGGAGTACATTTCCAATATTTATACTATATTTATTTATAGGACGGTAGGGAGTGATCTTAGCGACAGTTATTTTTAGCAGATGAAACTAGTATGTAGACAGAGGCTGAGAAATATTGTTAGAGTTCCTGATCCACAAAAAAATTATCCAAAATATCGCAATATACTCTTCGATTGACTGTCAAATTCATCACCACTACCAGCCATAATAAATATTGATTTCAAATTTTGGCACAAGGCCTGCAATTTCGGGGAGGAGTAAGTCGATTACATCGACCGCAGTATTCAACTGGTACTTATCTTATCGTTACTCGGAAGGATGAAAGACAAAGTTGACCTCAAAGGAATTTGAACTCAGGACGTAAGGACGGACGAAATGCCGCTAAGCACGTTGCCCGGCGTGCTAACGATTTTGCCAGCTCGCTGACTCATCAGTCGTTATAAATAGTGATACGTCATTAGATGTTGACATTAACCATTTGTCACTAATTAATGTATGGGTAACCAGGAACAGAACAGGAAAGAAAATCATACAAACATTTTCATATTAATTCATAAGTAAATGGATCACCGTCTCTTGCGAAGATGACTCTGAGTATTCACTTGTTTGATGAAGTGAAATTCCTGTTCAATGAATTAATAGCATGTAAAACTGGTTGAGCAATCGAAGCCACGATCTTATAATCACGAGGGGAACATCCTGACCGCTTGGTGAAGTGCCTTCCTTGCTAAATACAGATGGTTGCAGTGGATTCATAAACGCAATTCGAATAAATCGACGAGATGATATAACAGAATGCAACAAATTTAACCTGGCGTTGTGGGAGATGAATATCAATGGATAAAATTAATTTTTAGATTAAAATATTGATTACAGTCTTAGGAATTTAAGGGAAGTGTATATTGTTGATTATATAGACATTGTACTTCAATTGTACTTTATTTATAGACACCAAGAGGATGGAAGAAAAAACAGATCTCAGCAGAGTTTGATTTCAGACTGTAACTAAAAATATACAGTGATAAAAATTACATACAGGAATCCAGCCATGGAGAACATATACACAGGGCTTTGAGGTATATCGGGCCAAGGAGAACTCTTCAGCTTCCCAAGGGAGAACCAGTTTTCAAGGGTTGAACTTTGTCCATCAAACACGATATTAACTACACTTGTTTGGTTTTTATAAATCACCAGTTTCACCTTTAAAAAAATCATGATTTATTATTATTATTATTATTATTATTATTATTATTATTATTATTATTATTATTATTATTATTATTATTATTAAGTCAAAATTAGAAGAAGAGTGCCATTG
>NC_142955.1:14490406-14550406 GCF_046866305.1 Octopus bimaculoides | reverse complement strand
ACTACATTCCAGTAGACTTGGTCTTTGATAGAATTTTTCTGCTTCAAATGTATGAAGGTAACCATAAGAATAACCAGGAGGCAAACGTTTGTAGTAGGCTTCATCAAATTCCTCATTAGAGTTAACGGCCAGAATTTTTGTAAGGATTAGCAACAGCACTGTTATCACAGCTGAACAGGTGAAAGGGAACTGGAACATTCTTGTTTCTAAGATCATCAGAAGGAGGCAGACATGGGATAGAAATGGCGGGAAAAAGAGAAAGTAATATGCGGTGAGAGAGGAAGAGATTCAGCCAAAAGACAATGTGAAATCTGTTATATACACAGAGAGAGAGAAGAGAGAGAGAGAGAGAGAGAGAGAGAGAGAGAGAGAGAGAGAGAGAGAGAGAGGGAGAGGGAGAGAGAGATAGAGAGAGAGAGAGAGAGAGTGGAAATGAGTTATAGACTAACAGAGGAAATCCTGAAATCGTGGAAAAAGATACAATGAGACGAGAAAAAGTTTGAGTGTGAGAAGACTTGCATTTGGAAAACAAAATGAAAGAGAAATATATTACAATTTGCAATAAAAATTTTAATAAATTGATGCGAAATGAGCAGGTCCAGGTTATGGTTTAAACTGTATTCAGTAGTGGAAGCCTGGTTGAGGACTTCCAGATTTTTGAGGAGTGCCGAAACCCCTCTTAGCTACTGTTGTTCCCAGGTCTACCGTGACCCGCAGCAGAAGTTCTTTTCAGGGTCCCAGCTATAGGTTGACTTTTTTTTACAAGGTCCTTAGACCACTGTAAACGTAAGAGCTACCAAAATAAAATGGACGCTGGACAGAAATCAATAGGGGACGATGTACATTAAACTTAAAAGACTGGAGGTCATATTGAAGAGGAAAATAAGACTGTGGAAGGGAATTCCGAAGTTCAGAGGTGCAAGGGAAGAAACTGGTCCTGTAAAGTGCTTTACGACACTTAGGAGGTTGCACAGTAAACTGATGAGAACTGGATGCAAGTCTAGTTGATCGCTGATAAGTTCTTAAAGGAGGAACCACACGACATCAATCAGAGAGTGAATCCAATTTGGAAGATAGATTAGAA
Organism: Octopus bimaculoides; assembly: GCF_046866305.1. NCBI lineage: Eukaryota > Metazoa > Mollusca > Cephalopoda > Octopoda > Octopodidae > Octopus > Octopus bimaculoides. The sequence goes on along the minus strand of NC_142955.1, from coordinate 14,549,322 downwards.
CCAATAATTCAGTCGAGATGGTGGTCATTAGCTTTATATATATATACGACTTAATATTCTGAGTTCAAATGCCGCCGGGGTCGGGTTTGCCTTTCATCGTTTCAGGGTCGAAAGTACCAGTTGATCACTGAGGTCGATGCAATCGACTTACCCTCTACCTCAAACTTGCTGGACTTGTGCCAAAGTTTGAACCCAACAGTATAGGTATAATGCATACATATGTATGTATATACATACACATATATAGGCGTAGGAGTGGCTGTGTGGTAAGTAGCTTGCTTACCAACCACATGGTTCCGGGTTCATTCCCATTGCGTGGCACCTTGGGCAAGTGTCTACTACTATAGCCTCGGACCGACCAAAGCCTTGTGAGTGGATTTGGTAGACGGAAACTGAAAGAAGCCTGTCGTATATATGTATATATATATATATATATATATATATATATATATATATATATATATATATATATGTATGTGTGTGTATGTGTTCGTGTGTCTGTGTTTTTCCCCCCAACATCGCTTGACAACCGATGGTGGTGTGTTTAGGTCCCCGTAACATAGCGGTTCGGCAAAAGAGATCGATAGAATAAGTACTAGGCATCCAAAGAATAAGTCCTGGGGTCGATTTTCTCGACTAAAGGCGGTGCTCCAGCATGGCCGCAGTCAAATGACTGAAAGAAGTAAAAGTGAGTAAAAGAGAGTAAAAGAGAAAGATATATATATATATATATATATATATATATATATATATATATATATATATAAATTCCGCGTACATTTAAACACATAAGAGATGGCCATAATAGGACATCTAACCTGCTAGAAGGAGTAGTTAAAATCCAAACCACTATTAGAGGTAATTTCGAAAGGGAATGAAAAATAAAAACATTTACCATCTATTTCCCGGACCATGGTTTCAAGCTCTCTTCAGCAAATAAAGTAATTTGCTAGGCGAAGCTCTCATCAGCAGGAAAGCCAAAGATTAACATATAAATACGAGACAATACAGAACATGCCTCGTGCTTACATGTTATAATTTTTCAAATCCACCGTGCAAGCGCAGTTTTTATCGGCAGCAAATAGAAATAATACCGATTTTATTACAAAATTAGCCAAAAAAATATTATCAATAAATTTCAGGGTAGTAAAAATTTGAAAAATTATAACATGTATTGCCTCGGTCTTATATGTTAATCTTTGGCTTTCCTGCTGATGAGAGCTTCGCCTAGCAAATTACTTTATTTGCTGAAGAGAGCTTGAAACCATGGTCCGGGAAATAGATGGTAAATGTTTTTATTTTTCATTTCCTTTCGAAATTACCCCTAAAAGTGGTTTGGACTTTAACTACTCCTTCTAGCAGGTTAGATGTCCTATTATGGCCATCTCTTTTGATTTTAAGTTCTCTTTCTAGCGGGAAGATGTCCTATTATGGCCATCTCTTATGTGTTTAAATGTACACTGTATTTATATGAATAATATATAGTCTATTGACTAGTTTTTCTACACGTTAAGCTACTGATAGTAAAAAATTTCTAAATAAATTTTTACTACCCTGAAATTTATTAATATATATAATATATATATATATATATATATATATATATATATATATATATATATATATATATATATATATATATATATATATATATATATATATATATATATATATATATATATATATATATATATATATATATATATATATATATATATATATATATATATATATATATATATATATATATATATATATATATATATATATATATATATATATATATATATATATATATATATATATATATATATATATATATATATATATATATATATATATATATATATATATATATATGTATATGTATATGTATATGTGTGTGTGTGTGTGTGTGTGTGTGTGTGGAGGCGCGTGGCTTAGTGGTTAGGGTGTCAGCATCATGATCGTAAGATTGTGGTTTCGATTCCTGGACCGGGCCACGCGTTGTGTTCTTGAGCAAAACACTTCATTTCACGTTGCTCCAGTCCACTCAGCCCGCAAAAATGAATAATGACGGGATAGTCACAGCAAGAACGCATTTAATGATATGTATCATATTTTTTTTCAATGTTGACATGGTGTTGAACACCAGCAACAACAGAATGAGCAAGATAATATAACCATAGTAAAAGCGTTCGAATATTTTTAAGAGGGATGGCCACAGCTGGAACACCTTTGGTCTTAACTTTTGCTCATCTTTGGTCATAACACATTTGATCATGGCTCCGCTGGATCAGATTCGATCTGGGTATTAGACAACGCAACCTCTCGTTCTCTTCACAATGCACGCACAACATAATCTTAAAACACACACAAAGTAGATTGTGAAAACATGCACTGAGGTAGAGGGTCGCCCATACACTTTAGCTGGTTATGTTTGCAATTGATGCCAGGACTGTTCATTAACGTCACAACTTTTTCTCTGCCCTCCTTACTCTCTTCTACTATCAATACTTTACTCTAGCAGTGTCCGCAGATGCCAACACTCTTCATAAATGTCAATATTGACCACTGCTCTTAGTCCAATGTTCTTTTATCAGTGTCAATTACACCACTCAAGTGTGTCCATAAATCACAAAAGCACATAGACGGTCCACTTTTAGTTGGATCAGACTTGTTTACTAATATGCCAGTATTTCTCGACCCGAGTGAACATGCACCAAACTTCTCAATGTATCTGCGAAGAAAAAAAGGCTTTCAATAAAGCTTTGAAGTCGTTCCGGTGTTAGAAATGTTGTTGATGTTTGTAATGGTGATGTTTTCGTATTAATATCTTTTAATATCTGGTTATAGGATGCTGTAATGCTGACTTTTGTAGAAGTGGATATATACAAGCAGAACAACCGATATACCGAAAACTTCCATTACAGAAAATCATTTAAATCCATTAACGTGGATGACACAACAAGGACATAATTCTGAATAAGTACGCAGTTGATGTTAACCATGAATAATTGATATGTTTAAAGGTAATTGTCATAAAATGATTCCGGCTCTTTTTATCTATCTTAGTTACAGATTTCAAAACATAAAACGAATAGCTTCAAAGTATATACATTTACATGTATCATGGAAAATATTGATGCATCTAAATTACAAAGATAGAGAGAGAGAGAGAGAGTAAAAAAGGCCAGGCGAGGCTGTGGCGTAAGAAGACGGCTTCCCAACCACATGGTTCCAGGTTCAGTCCCACTGTGTGGCAATTTGGGCACATGTCTTCTACTATAGCCTCGGGCCGACCAAGGTCTTGTGAGTGAATTTGGTAGACGGAAATTGAAAGAAGCCCGTCGTATATATATATATATATATATATATATATATATATATATGCGCAGGAGTGGCTGTTGGTGAGTAGCTCGCTAACCAACCACATGGTGCCGGGTTCAGTCCCACTGTGTGGCACCTTGGGGAGGTGTCTTCTACTATAGCCTTAGGTTGACCAAAGCCTTGTGACTGGATTTGGTTGATGGACACTGAAAATAGCCCGTCGTATATATATATGTATATATATATATATATATATGTGTGTGTGTGTGTGTGTGTGCGTGTGTGTGTGTGTGTGTGCGTGTGTGTGTGTGTGTGTGTGTTTCTGTGTTTGCTCCCACCATCACTTGACAACCGATGCTGGTATGCTTACGTCCCCCTATCTAGAAATTCGGCAACAGAGAGCGATAGAATAAGTATTAGGCTCGCAAAGAATAAATCCTGGGGTCGATTTCTTCGACTGAAAGCCTTGTCCCAGCATGGCGGCAGTCAAATAACTGAAGCAAATAATAAAGAAAAAAAAAGGAATATATATATATATATATATATATATATATATATACGTGTTCTGATCAATAAGTATCCGGACTGTTGACATAGTAGCGAAAGTAAAACACACATAGTGAAGCCGCTTATGTATGTGAGTGAATGCATAATGTGATATACATGAAGATATAGCGTGTTTATCTTGTTTAATTTGTTGTTTGGCTCGATGTTCATATTTGGGATGGACAGAGCTAATTTTTCGATGTCTGTGTCGAGTTGGTTTCGTTTTTCGTTTTGTTTATATATATATCGATATGTATGTGTATGTGAGAGAATGAATAATGTTGTATACACGAGGATATAGCGAGTTTATCTTGTTTAATTTGTCGTTTTGGCTCGTTGTTTGTATTTGGGATATTCCGTTTGTATTTATTTGTATTACTTTGGTTTTGTTGTATGTATTTAAATGTTTTTTTCGTTGTCCGTATCGAGTGGTTTCGTTTTACGTTTTGTTTCTAAAAATGGCAAAATAGTTATCTTCCCTGTATTTATTTTAAATTATAACTTGAATAAATTGTAAGTTTGATTTATATTATGAATTCGTTTATTTAGATTTGAGTATATAAACTAATGTTTTACCATATATATATATATATATATATATATATATATATATATATATATATATATAGTATTAGGGAAAAGAACCAAGGTTTATGAACTCATCGATGAAAATCCACTGTCACATATAGAAAAAAAATTATAATTAAAAGTACAATAAATAAGTATAATATAATGCAAAGTAAATATCATAAGATCAAGATAATAAAAGGACTACACGTGTTTCATAACCAATTTTCAAATAGAAAGAAATTTAAATCGATTAAAATCGATTAAAACTATCGAAAATCAATTCTATTCAAAAATATAGCTAATCTTCAGGTCAAAATACAACAATAATAACAAATGAATGTATATATCAACCAACAATAAATAACAAATGAATGTCTATAAAATACTTATTATATAAAGATAGAAAAATATTATTAAAATATCAAAATAATAACCATTCCATAATCAATCCTACATCCATTATAAAATAATCTAATAAGTATACTATATATAAAAACTAACTAAACAAATTTTATCGTTTAAAATACAATTAGAACGAAGTTTAAGGCTAAAATAATAAAGATATTATTAGCACATATTTAAATGATGCAATATTTAAGCTAGGCTATTTATATATATTTTATACTATATATATATATATATATATATATATATATATATATATATATATATATATATATATATATATATATATATATATACATATATATTTATATATATATAGGGTGATAAATTGAATATTAATTCAATTTAAAACCAAGTGGTCTAACATAAAAATTTGGAAATTCAGAAAAAGTTGTATTACTCGTGTATAAGGGATGACCACTAGGTGAACATCCAATATGCTAGAAAGAGGTCATCAATGACCCAACCGCAAAAAAAAAAAATAATGTTCTCCAGATAAAAACTTAGCAAAACACCAGAATAAGACAAAATTAGAAATATACAGAATAAATGCTAGGCCACGTGGTTTTAAATTGAACTAATATTCAATGTATCACCCTATATATATAAATAATAATTTAAATAGTTATGTTCTCCAGTCGGCATCATATACTGCAGTGAGTTATTCTCTGCAGAATTGTTTCCGGAATTTGGCGCGCCAGAGCTAAGGCATTTTGAAAAATAACCCCAATGTAATCGGTAGAGGCAACGAGGACATGCTCATAGTTCTGCACCTAACACAGTCAACCTCTATCATTATTAGTTGACTTTAAAAGATATCGTTCTTCATTTCATAACAAATAGACACGCAAACAGTTTTGCTTCGGTGTTTCTTAATTACAAACGTAACTCCGGCAGATTCACACACATACATACACACTCACATCTGACGATTAAAACTTCATGGCCATTGAACTGGAATTGAAATCTATAACTTGATCAATGCTAGTTCTAAATTACGGAGATAATATATAAGATATAAGCATATGGAGGCACGGTAATACAAACGGAAAATAGAACTCAAACTATGAGTACATGTGTGTGTATTTTTTGTTGGTATTTAGCTGTTTGGTCTATATATGAATGGTGTAGTGAGGGAGGTGAATGCTAGAACCTTTGGTAGGGGATCAGAAATGGTGGGAGAAAATGGAGAGAAAGGGCAGGTGAGTCAGTTGTTGTTGGCAGATGAAACAACACTGGTGACGGATTTGGAAGAGCAGCTGAGGAGACAGGTGGTAGAATTTGGAAGAGTGTGTGAGAGGAGGAAAGTAAATGTGGCTAAGAGTAAGGTGATGAGATGTTCGAAAGACGGAATGGCTGGTAGGATGAAACAGAACGATCCGACATCAACTGATGCTTGAAATATTTAACATGGATACGTCCATTATCATTTGATGCCTGAGCGGTTACCCAGTCAAATTCGCCTAAACGTAAGTGGCCCTCATCGATAGGAAATATAAAACTGCGAACAGAATAATTATACAGCTGAACAGGTAACGTCGCCATGCAGAAGATTTCCGATGTAGAAAGGCATTGAAATGCGTCAACGTGGATGAGGCAGCGATGACATATTCATACTTCTGCACCGAACACAATCAATTTTTATTATTGTAAACATAGCACCAGTCTCCTGCTACAATGTGTAATCTCAGGATGCAACTGCGCAACTCTTCAGAATGCCTAGTCATATGAATGAGAAAGGAAGGGGTGATGGCAAATTGGTAGTAGGAGCGTTTCAAGTCTGTGTGAGTATCTATGTGTGTATGTAAAAGGAAGGTATGTGAATGTGTGTGTGTGTGTGTGTGTGTGTGTGTGTGTGTGTGTGAAACAACGCTGAAAATGAAAATAAAAACAGCATTTCAACTTTGTGTGAATATATGTATGAATGTGTGCATAGCAATGTTTTGACATGCTGATACCCAACCCACCCACCCGGATGATGGAAGAGGTGACGTTTTCTGATTGGCTGAAAATTCTGAAAATTATCAAACTCTGAACACCTGTAACATTTTTGCAAACTCATCTTTTGAATAAATAAATGAAAATAAAATTCGGTTTCAGCGGCAAAAATTACATCTATATGATATATTTATTAAAAAAGATAGTGACGAAAATCACAAAGATCCCGTTGCTATGGTGTTTGTGATGGCCACGTCCTAGTATTAGCACCTGGTGATGGTGTGATGTGTTTGTGTAGGCGGAGATATAAAAACTGAACAGGTAACGTCGCTAATGTAGAAAGTCATTAAAATCCATCAACGTGGATGAAGCAACGAAGTCATGTTCTTATTCCTGCACCGAAAACACTCAAATTTTATCTTTGATAGTGGACTTTAAAAGATATCTTTCTTCATTTCATGACAAATAAATACTCAACCATACACAAGTACTCACGTCTTACGATTAAAACTTCATGGCTCTTGAACTGGAATTACAATCTATAGCTTAACGCAGGTTCAAAATTACAAAGATATAAGTATATATAGGTACGATTATGCAAACAGGAAAAAAAGAGCGGAAATAGGAGTATATGTATATTTGTGTTAATATTTAGCAGAAGCAAAAGTGTTACTCAATGTCCGAGAGTTTCGTGCATTGGAACTTATCAAACTACTTATGGGTAGAAGAAGTCTTCCTTTTATATAACTGGTAAGAATTCTATTTTCTTCTGGATTGTTCTGGATCGAATTTTCAATCCACAAGAATATCACGTGGATAATTCATATTTTTCAAATAATTTGCCTGTCATGTCGTTCAATAAGGAAAATACATAAATAAATAGACAAATAAATAAAACATAAGAGAAAGAAACCTTGTATGTGTATGCGTACATGTGTGTGTGTGTGTGTATGTGTGTGTGTGTGTGTGTGTGTGTGTGTGTGTGTGTAGTAATGTCCTTAAGCTGCTCTGTTCTCTGCCCGAAGTAAGGAAACCTAGGCAGATATTTTCAAGCAACTCGAGAATTTTTCTGGGTATATCTCATTATTATTAGCGGGTGGCTGCAATGTTATCTTGGGTACATACCGGGATCTAGTGAAGTAAGTGTTTCGGATTATCTGCTCAGGAGTTTCTATCTGTCAGAACGATCCGACTGGATGATCCGGATACTGCAACGTGGATTTGGGTATATCGCATTTACTAATCCAGTGAGAGAATAATGTAGTTTTGAGGATAACACTTATTTATCCCTAAGAACGATCACCTTTTTTTTATATTTTGGGGTGTGGATGAGAATACAGGTTTCACAAATGTGTAATATGAATGGTAATCATAGGTATTACTGTTATACAAGGATTTGGGGGATTTATTTACGGAAAGCTGGCTATACGGTTTAAAGTGAATTAAGTCTACTAAGACAGGACGAGGAGTTAACAGGAAAATATTTCATAAACTATGCGGGTGGACTCGAAAAGTTAACGTTCCGTATGCATATAAGATGCAAAGTTTCCCTTATACAAGCCGTAGAAATAGTCAGTCATCATTCTGCACAATAAAATTTACAGTCTCATCGAAAAGTATCGTAAAATTTTCACTTTCCTTTGCCTATCCGGTGTGAGCAAAGATTAATCTGCGATTCCTGCGTTGTTGCCAAGCGAATGAACTAATGGAGAAAAACATCGATGGACTTTACCCATTCACAGCTATTTGAAGTATCACATTCTTCTTTGGTCCAGAAGATCATCATCATCATCATCATCTGCCTCGTCTAATGAAAAGTGCCTTCAATGCTCTATAATTTTTCTATTGGCAATTTTATTTTCCCCATAAATGCGGGCCTCGTACGTTTATGCGAATTTGACTGTTTAACCGATCAGCCATCAGTTAATGATGGACGTATCCACGTAAAGTATTTGAAGCATCAAACGATGACGTCCAAGGTTTAAATGTCAATTCACAAAAGACATCTTTTTCCAGAATGACCGCTGCTGAAATTGCGATGCTTGTGCATCATTTATGCCATTAAATATACCAGTAGGGATCCGCCAAAGAGGGAGACATCCACATGGTAGCCGGACCCTTGAAAAATATACGTTTTGAAAACAGCAGAAATTCTCGTTCTCTTTACAAGGCACACACAATAATCTGAACACACACACACAAACAAATACAAACACAACCACACAGGCTGGTCTTAGTCCTTACACAACATAATCATAACACATAGATGCACACATGAAATACGATGTGATATAAGAAAGAAACCCACTTACTTTAATTCCTTATGTGAAGGGTTGATATCAGAACTGTTTATCACCGCTTCCCTCTGCCCTCCTTACCGTCTGCGTCTGTCAATGCTTTCCTCTGTTACCCAGAGTAGTGTCTGCTGATATCAGGACTATTCATGAATGCTAGTACTGACCACTGCTCTCAGTCTTATGGTCTCTTATCAGAATTACTTACAGACTCAGATGTGTCTATAATGAACAAAACTCACAGACTGTCCACCGCTGTTATTAACAACCACTCAGCTCAGGCTTGTTTGCTAATATGCAAGTATTTCTCAACAGAAGTGAAATATACCAAACATTTCAATACTTATTCTTTGATTGCTATGAAGAAAAGAAGTCCTTCAGTAGAGTCATGCGCTAATGTTCTCTGTGCTTATTGAAGCATACAGAACATACGGCTGTGTAGTTACTGAACCGTTCCGATGTCGATAATGTCGTTGCTGTGGCGTTTGTGATAGTTTTAGTATTATCACCTGGTGATGGGACGATGTGTTTGTGGAGGTGGAGTCATAGAAACTGAACAGGCAACGTCGCTATACCCAAGATTTCCTATGTAGAAAGGCATTGAAACCCGTCAACGTGCATAAGGCGACGGCGACATGTTCATACTTCTGCACAGAACACAATCAATTATTATCATTGATATTTGACTTTGAAAGATAGCTTTCATCATTTCATGATAAATACACATGCAAACATTTTAAAGAAACGCCTGCAGATTCACACACATACATACACACACTCACACATTCATATAATGATTGAAACTTCATGGTCTTTCAACTGGATTTGAAATCTATAGCTTAATGCTGATTCAGATTGATATATATCACAGAGGTACGGTGATGCAAACAAGAAAACTAGAACACAAGATATTCTTTTCTACTCTAGGAACAAGGCCCGAAATTTTGAGGGAGAGGGCTAGTCGATTAGATCAACCCCAGTACGCAACTGGTACTTAATTTATCGACCCCGAAAAGATGAAAGGCAAAGTCAACCTCGGCCGAATTTGAACCCAGAACGTAAAGACAGACGAAATACCGATTTCTTTATTACCCATAAAGGCCTATACAAAGAATTTTTAAGACATCACAAAACATAAAGACAGTACAAAGCGCCAACATAAAATCGGGGTAATTAAAATAAAATGATAGTATGCAAGAATGAAAAAAAATGAGGCGCAATGTCCACTCGATCCCCGAAGTCGGGTGGTTACATTTATCCAGTTTTTCACTTTTACATTCAACATCAGGGAAACATTTTAACGGTTTTGTAACTCAAAAAATTCAAACATTCGCGTTACCTTTCTTCCATTAATCATTGTTACGTCCGTCCTTAACAACTGCAAATAATCAGTTCTAGGGGGTGGTGTCTCCACCAACCATATCCGTTTCGTTATTATAATTTCACCAAGTTCTTCTATGCGCTCCCAACAGCCTTCCTCAGGTATCAAAATGCATCTTTCAGCACATTTCTCTGGCATTTTCACTCTTATTACTTCTCCCAACCTCTCAACCCTTCTCTCCATCTGCTCGCAACTCTCGTACTTTATCAAAATCCCGTTGTATTTCACATCTTTATCCGTTCTCTCCTCCTCTTTTTGTATATTATTAGGTTCTGGCTTTTCTATCTCTTTTATGTTTTCTGTTAACCGTTCCTTTGACTTATTTTTCCTTCGCTTTTTAGGGTTAGTAGCTCCATTTTCTTTCTTCTCCTTTGTCTTCTCTGTTTCACACTTCTGTCTCTTTTTTATTTCCTCAGTGTGGTCTACAATTCTTTCCTCCTCTATTTGCACTTTCTCTTGCTGTGGCTGTGTGAACTCATATAGGGGGCATTCGGTCTTCATATGACTTCTCTCCCCGCATATGTAGCAATTTGGTTTCCTTCCCTCGTCTACGATATTTAACGTCTTCTCGTCCTCCACTTCTATCTGGTAGGGAATTCTTTCTATGTCCTCGAATGTGGCAAAAAGCCACATTTCGAGTCCAAATCCCCACCATTTGCACACTTTTGATTTCGCCACTGGTCCCAATTCCGGCTCCTCCTTGGTTGCAGCTAGCACTGTTGCAGCCAACCACTCTGGTTTAATATCTGGTGTAACTCTGGGAATTCGTATTTTCACACTTCTTCTTCCTCTATAACTTGGTAGTAATGCTATTTTTGTACTTCTTAATATGTTGGTCGCATGCTTGGTTGCCTCTTCTATAGTGGTGAACCTCACCTCTACCGTACCAAACTTTCTTCCTCTGTTGATGTACGTGGCTTCATTCACAATTTCACCCAGGCACTCCTCGATTTCCTCTTCCGTCACCATTTCAATTTTACAGGTTTCGACAGCCTGTGTACGATACACAACTGTCCTCAGAATTTTGTCTTCTTTAGTCTCTTTTGGGGGGCACAATTTGTAGGAGTCTCCCTCAACTTCTATCAAATTCCTGCTTTTGGACACCTCCTAAATATCCAACTGGAGACACTACCACTTGCCATAGCTGGGAAAAAACGCAGCAGCTCACGTGAAACGTAACCGTAATAGTTCCACAAAAATCACAATTATTCACCGAGACAGTTTTCACAAAGTAACACAACAGTATTCACAATAATTCACAATAATTCACAGAGCCGTTATACCGCGAAGCATTTCGCCCGGTGTGCTAGCGTTTCTGCTAGCTCACCGCGAGAACACAAAATATTGAATATATATATATATATATATATATATATATATATATATATATATATATATATATATATATATATATATATATATATATATATATATATATATATATATATATATATATATACATATATATATATGTCCTAGCAGGCATTCCCAGCGTTGCTCGGGATTAAGTAGCATAATTGGTAAGACGTGAAATCCTCCAATCGTGATATTTTACTGTTCCTTGATGGTAATTTCTCCCTTCCAAATATATGTGGTAGCCATCCGTTGCATATGGAAAAAAAACAATGGATACATCAAATGATCATAGGATCGATGTAACTCTGAAATTCTCACTCTATCTTGTTTCAACTGAAGAACAATATCTCTATTTTCTGTAGGCTCATTTGACATTAAAATTGCAGCTTCAGCATTAAAACACCGAGCATGTTCTCCCTTGTCACGCTTATTTTCCCGCAGTTGATGGTAAATTTGACCTTGGATTCTTAAAGATGGATTTCATCAATGGTTCAGGAGCATCCGGTGGTGCAGATGTATCTCGTCGGGTGATAAATAAATAAAAAACGACTCGTTAAAATGACTGTTCCACAATGTAACTTACTGTTTTGTAGAGAGAAAAAAACAACCAGCCGGAGGAAAAATCTTTTTATATATATATAAAAGATCAAAAATAGAATTGCAGAAGACAGAAAGAGAAACAAACACGTAATTCAGCGAGAAAAGTATCGAAGATAACCGATAACAGATATGGATGTATAAACGCCCTCGTTCACTGAGGAAAGTCACTTCAGCAAACAAGGCTCAAGCAGGGCAACTCTCTGTTTGCCATGATCAGCTTTGGTCAAGGATGCATATGTCGAATGATGGAATCCATCTTTGACGAATCCAATGTCAAATTTACCACCAAGGAACAGTGAAATATACGATTGGAGGATTTCACGGCTCACCAATTATGCTACATAATGCTGAGCAATGCCGGAAATGCCTGCTAGTACATATATATATATACTAGCAGAAATACCCGGCTTTGCCCGGGTTAAAGAAAATAATGAAATCTAAAAACGCCGTCTAGACTACGCAACCCTCAACTGTTAGTAGCTACGATACCATATTTCTACATTAATAACTCTCCAATCCATGCCAGCATGGAACATAGACATTAAGTGGAATGCCAGTTTCTCATCTAGGAGGGCCTTGAAATCAATGTTACCAACTGGGGACTATGTGTGTCGTAGTGATAATAAAAAGACCCAAGGAGGTCTGCAACGAAATAATTTTACTCAGCACTTTGCAAGTGAATCAGTGGAGGCAAAGATGCGTCTCATTTACTTGACAATTTATGCACCACATTGCAGAAATCACAATGAAAGTATATCTGAAAGGGTAGTCTTACACTGTTGTACCGTTGAATTACAAATAATGCTCATTTGTTATGTTCGGGTTAAAATTTCATCAACATCAAAAATATATGAACTTTCATGGGAGTTATGGCCGTTATACATAGAATATAATTTCCAAATTTCATAAAGATCCGTTCAGTACTTTTGACGTAGTTTTGGATAAGAAAACAAATGACTAATGTGTGTGTTTGTGTGCATGTGTTTGTGTGTGATGGGTGTATATATGTATAGATATCTGTATGCATGTATATATATATGTATATATGTGTACATATTACATGTACATCTATATATATATACATCTACACATGTGTATACATATACATGTATGCATATAGATCTATATATATATATATATATATATATATATATATATATATATATATATATATATGCATATACGTGTACATATACATGTATATGTATACATATACATCTCTCTTTCTCTCTTTCTCTCTCTCTGAAAGTATCTGTCATTACAGTATCGAAATGTGATTGTTTCAGTTAGTGGAATAACGTGTACATATACATCTATATGTATACATATACATCTATATGTATACATATACATCTCTCTCTCTCTCTCTTTCTCTCTTTCTCTCTTTCTCTCTTTCTCTCTTTCTCTCTTTCTCTCTCTTTCTCTGAAAGTATCTGTCATTACAGTATCGAAATGTGATTGTTTCAGTTAGTGGAATAACGTGTACATATACATCTATATGTATACATATACATCTCTCTCTCTCTCTCTCTTTCTCTCGTTCTCTCTTTCTCTCTTTCTCTCTCTTTCTCTCTTTCTCTCTTTCTCTCTTTCTCTCTCTTTCTCTGAAAGTATCTGTCATTACAGTATCGAAATGTGATTGTTTCAGTTAGTGGAATAGTTTCATTTTTAAAGTGAAAGTATTTGACATGAGTGTTTTTGTTTCACTTTTGACACGTAATACTTAAATAGTGGAGGAGATATTATGTTGCTGTGGGCTCGAACTCTGCAAGAAGTTAAAAATTTTTTTGACTAAAACACAACTGGAACCCTAAGTAAGGCATCTGTAAAATTTGAATGAAATTGGTTGCGTAGTTCTCGAGTTTTAGGGATTCACACAGACAGACAGACAGACAGACAGACAGACAGACAGACACACATTCTCATTTATATATATATATATATATATATATATATATATATTTGATATTTTGTTCTATTTTTCCTGTTTCCATCACCGTAACTGTCTATGCTTATATATATATATATATATATATATATATATATATATATATATATATATGTGTGTGTGTGTGTGTGTGTGTGTGTGTGTGTGTGTGTAAAAATCCAAATTTACAGGTAAAAACTCTAATAAATTCAAATTATTAAAAATTAAAATTAAATTAAGTTTCACAGTATAATATATATATATATATATATATATATATATATATATATATATATATATATAGATATATATATATATATATATATATATATATATATATAAATTCAATAATAGGACGAATTCTTTTACAAGAAATTATCCAGCATAGTATATGGACGACTGTTCATCGCTATTTCCCTATGTAAGTGGCGGGAATTTCGAATTGCATCTCGGTAAATATGCCTCTTACTCAGAATAAATTCAGCACTGAATATATTCTGGTAATATATTTAAATTCAATGATAGGACGAATTCTTTTACAAGAATTTATCAAGTAGCTAGTGTGAAAAAAACCTCATAAGGGAAAAAATCCATAATTTATTCCCGAAATATATATTTATATTTATATAAGGGCATTATTATATAATAACGCCTCACGCCATGAGGGACTCCAAGGTCAGACTACCATAAAAAACACATTTTTTACCAAACACAAGGAAATGCAACTCTCAAAGCCAACCCCTTGGTGTTCGTTTGGTATGTTGATTCACTGTTTATTTCTATTTTTCTGGACCATATTATACTGACGAGTAGAAGTTGTGTAATACTACAATAACTACGAAATCATGATCTATAATTTAGTCCGTTTTTAAGGGGTTGGCTTTGAGAGTTGCATTTCCTCGCATTCGGTAAAAATGTGTTTTTTTATAGTAGTCTGACCTTAGAGTCCCTCATGGCGTGAGGCGTTATTATATAGTAATGCCCTTATATATATATATATATATATATATATATATATATAGTTTTAGGGAAAAGAACCACGGTTCATGAACTCATCGATGAAAATCCACTGTCACATATAGAAAAATTAATAATTAAAAGCACAATAAATAAGTATAATGTAATACATAGTAAATATCATAAGATAATGATAATGATAGTAATAATAATAATAATAATAATAATAATAATAATAATAATAATAATTATTATTATTATTATTATTATTATTATTATTATCATTATCTTATGATATTTACTTTGTATTATATCATACTTATTTATTGTGCTTTTACTTATTAATTTTTCTATATATGACAGTGGATTTTCAGCAATGGGTTCATGAAACGTGGTTCTTTTCCCTAAAACTATATACGTATGTACATATATATCAATCTGAGTCAGAATTAAGCTATAGATTTCAAATTCAGTTGAAAGGCCATAAAGTTTCAATCATTATATGAATGTGTGAGTGTGTATGTATGTGTGTGAATCTGCAAGCGTTCCTTTAAAATGATTGCGTGTTTTTTTTTTTTGTTTTTCTTTTGTCATGAAATGATGAAAGATATCTTTTAAAGTCAAATATCAGTCATAAAAATTGAGTGTGTTCTATTCCAATGTATGAACATGTCGGCGATGTCTTATGCACGTGAGCGAATTTCAAGGCCGTTCGACATTGGAAATCTTAGGTATAGCAACTGTAACTGTTCAGTTTTTATAACTCCAAGTACACAATTACATCATGTCATCACCAGGTAATAATACTAAAACATCACCATCAAAAACACCACAGCAACGATATTATTAACATCAGAACGATTCAATAACTGCACAGCTGTTTATTGCAGCGCATGACTCTACTGAAGGACTTCTTTTCTTCATAGCAATCAATGAATAAGTATTGAAATATTTGGTATATTTCACTTCTGTTGAGAAATACTTGCATATTAGCAAACAAGCCTGAGCTGAGTGGTTGTTAATAACAGCGGTGGACAGTCTGTGAGTTTTGTTCATTATAGACACATCTGAGTCTGTAAGTAATTCTGATAAGAGACCATAAGACTGAGAGCAGTGGTCAGTACTAGCATTCATGAATAGTCCTGATATCAGCAGACACTACTCTGGGTAACAGAGGAAAGCATTGACAGACGCAGACGGTAAGGAGGGCAGAGGGAAGCGGTGATAAACAGTTCTGATATCAACCCTTCACATAAGGAATTAAAGTAAGTGGGTTTCTTTCTTATATCACATCGTATTTCATGTGTGCATCTATGTGTTATGATTATGTTGTGTAAGGACTAAGACCAGCTGGTGTGGTTGTGTTTGTATTTGTTTGTGTGTGTGTGTTCAGATTATTGTGTGTGCCTTGTAAAGAGAACGAGAATTTCTGCTGTTTTCAAAACGTCTATTTTTCAAGGGTCCGGCTACCGTCTATTTATTTATGTATTTCCTTATTGAACGACATGACAGGCAAATTATTTGAAAAATATGAATTATCCACGTGATATTCTTGTGGATTGAAAATTCGATCCAGAATAATCCAGAAGAAAATAGAATTCTCACCAGTTATATAAAAGGAAGACTTCTTCTACCCATAAGTAGTTTGATAAGTTCCAATGCACGAAACTCTCGGACATTGAGTAACACTTTTGCTTCTGCTAAATATTAACAAAAATATACATATACTCCTATTTCCGCTCTTTTTTTCCTGTTTGCATAATCGTACCTATATATACTTATATCTTTGTAATTTTGAACCTGCGTTAAGCTATAGATTGTAATTCCAGTTCAAGAGCCATGAAGTTTTAATCGTAAGACGTGAGTACTTGTGTATGGTTGAGTATTTACTTGTCATGAAATGAAGAAAGATATCTTTTAAAGTCCACTATCAAAGATAAAATTTGAGTGTTTTCGGTGCAGGAATAAGAACATGACTTCGTTGCTTCATCCACGTTGATGGATTTTAATGACTTTCTACATTAGCGACGTTACCTGTTCAGTTTTTATATCTCCGCCTACACAAACACATCACACCATCACCAGGTGCTAATACTAGGACGTGGCCATCACAAACACCATAGCAACGGGATCTTTGTGATTTTCGTCACTATCTTTTTTAATAAATATATCATATAGATGTAATTTTTGCCGCTGAAACCGAATTTTATTTTCATTTATTTATTCAAAAGATGAGTTTGCAAAAATGTTACAGGTGTTCAGAGTTTGATAATTTTCAGAATTTTCAGCCAATCAGAAAACGTCGCGTTCACTGCCTCTTCCATCATCGGGGGTGGCAGGTATCGAAAACTACCTTAGGAATAAGAACCCAGGTTCGAAATTTCTCCCAAGACACCTGATGAAGGCTGGGAGGTATATCAACCGAAACGTTGTGTTAACAACAAACAAGATGAGGACAAATATCCGCCAATTGTAAATAATGTAAATAAAAATTAATTATGTTAAAAATATATTTATATAAAATGAAAAATTCTTTAAAAAATTCTCTTTCCCAGGCGAAACCACACCAGATTATCATTGGATATATTTCTATTATTAATACTTTCTCGTTACTGTAACTAAATTTTACATCCTAGACAAACGTTGAATATATAATTTAACGAAGTGGAGGTAAAATCAATGTACTTCGCGAGATTCCAAAACGCTTTCTCAACGATTCCTAGCAACCTTTCGTCTCAGCCAATATGCTACTCTTTGCAAGAGTTCGGCTAGTCCATTCTTCCAATCCCCCAGGGGTGTCAATGACTCTCGCCACAACATCTCCCCATTTGAAATTAACTTCCAACGGAAGTTAATACTATTATTTATATTTATTTATTTTTCTTTCATCACATCTCCCTTTTTGATATTTTCCTCCGAGGGAAGTTTAATATTACTTCCTTTTAGGTACCATTCCAACCGTCCTGTTTGTTTCCTCTTTCTTGTGACGCTACGCTTAAGTTAGATTTCTTGCAGTGTTGGCACATCAATGGTGTCGTAGAACACTTCTATGGGTATCTCTTTTCTTTATTCCGTATATCTGTTCTTTAGTTGGTTTAAATGTCTTTTGCGTTCCCATTTTTCGCTTCATTTTTCGCTTCATTTTGCCTATTTTTTGTTACTACTCCATCTTCCCAACCTTGTCTTCCAATTTTATATATTAAAAAAAAAACACCTTGTCACGGATATGAAAATGCTTTGTCGTATTTTTAGTGTTTTCCCTGTTTGTTTTTTCTTACTGGTAACAGTTTGTCCGAAATTGATTTTATTTTTCGAGCAAACATTAACTTCGCAGGCAACTTTCCTGAAAAAGTGTTTGGGTTTACTGTTATCCTATAAAACCTCAAGAATTGTGTCAATGCTGCATCATCGACTTGCTCGTTTCTTGATTTCTTTAATGCTATTTTAGATGTATCCACGAACCTCTTGCCCGTTTGATCTTGGGTGATACAGAGGAGTAGTGATATGTTCAATTGAGTACAACTTTCAAAAATTCTTAAATTCATTCACCGTGAATTGTGTGCCGTTAAAGGAGACCATAGTATCCGGGACACCAAACCTAGCAAAACGTTCATGCAGAAATTCCACTGTTACCGTGGATGTCGATTTTCTACATTTACACATTTCTGGCCATTTAATAAAGCTATCTGCTACTATCAGATAATCTGATCGGTTTGACGGTCCTGCGAAGTCTATGTGTAGTCTGGACGATGGAATATCGGTCTTGGGCGAAAGTTGAAATTTTATAGGTGCTGATTTCGTTGCAGCAGCACAACCTCTGCAGAATTTTACCAACTTCTCGATATCTAGATCCATTTTGGCCAGTAAACATAAGTCCTCAAAAGCGACTTCATCCTAGAAATTCCTGGATGTCCAATATGGAATTCCTTTAATATTCAACCTTGTAGTGAGGTAGGCATTATGACCATCTGTGCATATATAAGCACATTATCACATATTGAATACAAATCCAGAACTGTATTACGTCCAGCCAGACGTATTTTTTATTTATTTCTTCTGATCTCACTATCCTTTTTTTTTTTCATTTTTATAAACTCGTCTGTCTCTGCCTTAATTTTTATTTTCTCCAATGTCACAGGCAATTCACGCACAACATGGCACAATATATTTTTATTTCGTTTTCGGCTTTTAACACCACTATCACTGTGTCTCCTAGTGGTTCACTGTATTTTGGTATTAACCTTGACAAACCATCTGCTTGTCCCAATTTTTTCAATGGAAAATATTCCATTTTGAAGTCGTAATTCAGTAGAATCGTTCCCTAGCGCTGCAACCTGATGGCTGTGGGGATATACTTTTTGATCCATAGATCGACAATAATGGGTGGTAGTCTGTCCTCAGATGCAACCTTCTTCCATGTATACATTTATGGAATTTTTTTTTTACCGCAAATATGAAGGCTAATGAATCTCTTTCTATTTGGTTCTAACTTTTCTCAGCCGGCAATAACGAACGCGAAGCGTGAGGTCCTGTTTTCAGGCTACCATCTTCATACTTGTGTAAAATCATATCTCCAGTATCACTTTCACTAGCATCTGCTGCCACTACTGTTTCTAAATTCGGGTCAAAATGTGATAACGAAAATTCTGGCGTTAAGACGTTTTGAATTTTTTCAAAAGCTTCTTGGCATTTGTCCGACCAATTCCACTTAACGTCTTTTTTTTTTAGCAAGTTATTCAGAGGTGCTCTTAAATCGTTCCTATTCGGTATGCCTGGTAGTAATTTGCGTTTTAGTGTTTGTCGGAGGAGGCATATATTTTATTACACTCGCCCTAGATGTGTCTAGTCTGTATCCATTTCTATCATTAATCTGCCCTCGATATTTTATTCTTGGCATAAAAATTTCACTTTTTTTCGTTGAGCTTAAACTCATAATCTTTTATTCTTTCGAAGACCTTTTTAACATGCTAACATGCCGACCCTGAGATTCACTTTTAATGAGTATGTCGTCAAGGTAAGCTACGGCGAAATCCGAACCTGCAAGCATAATATCCATAACTTGTTGGAAAATGCCAGGTGCTACCTGTATACCATGGGGGAGTCGATTAAATTTATACAACCCTTTATGGGTATTTATTGTCAATAATTCTGAACATTGTTCATCAACTTTTACCAGCAAATATGCTTTAGATAGGTCCTACTTTGAAACAAATTTTCCTCCATTCAACTTCCCGAAAATTTCCTCCGGACTAGGTAACTGGTAATTATCTGACATCAAATATTCGTTTAATCCCGTTGATGAATCAGCGCATACTCGGATTTTTTTTTCTTGATATAAACTGTTGGAGACACCCATTTTGTGTAATCAACTTTTCCAATAACGCCAAGCATTTCAAGTCTAACTAATTCTTCGTTGACTTGTTTTAACGCTACAAAAGTACCGTTCATTTTGGTTTATATACCGGAATAGCGTTTCTTTCACTTGAAATTTCGCCTCTGTTTTGGTGCAATGACCCAGTTCATCAGAAAAAAGATTTCGGGAATTTTTTTAAAATTCTTTTTTGAAATCCTCCGACGCCTTATTTGTACTGGCTGAAGAACCATTCACATTTTTACAAAAAATATTTATGGAGGTCCTATAACTTAATGAGTTCCATCCAGTCTGTTCCAAATAAATTTGTCGTATTTTTCTTTGGCTTAATTTGCTTAACGACGGGGCTGTCGGAACGTAACTCGGTCGTTAAATGAGGACAGTCTGTACATTTAAACACTGCCAACGAGTATTGAACAGGGAACGTCTTTCACTGAAAATTCTCGATATCAAATTGATTGTTTCATCGAAACAAATCTCACCTGGTTTCTTCGGCAGAATATAATTACAGTATTTTTCGTGTTCGGCAGGGGTTAACTTTCTTAAAAGGGGTTGCACCTTCTTCTCGTCATTCCAATTTTTACATTTCTTCGTATCTTCTAAAATATGCAGAAAAAGTAGTACCTTCTTGTGGGTATAAATAAATTCTCCAGTTGCGTTTGCGGATCTTTTTTAAAACGGGGGCCACATTTTTCATTAATGTTTTACGTAGTGTTTTTGGTACCGAAAGACTTTCAAACTTCGTATACTTATCTATTTTGTGTTATAGAACAGAAAAATACTTTTGTATTCGAATTTATTTCATGTAAAAAATTGTCTTATTTCGATAATTTCAACCAATCACTGACAAGTATTCAGTTGTTTACATTTACTCCTTTGGCTGATTAAGCGATGTAAAGCGTATTTAATCTCCATACCTTCGTTTTATTTGCTTTTTTCATTTTAAATTTGCTTTAACCCTAACCCTAACCCTAACCCTAACCGTAGGGTTAGGGTTAGGGTTAGAGTTAGGGTTAGGGTTAGGGTTAATTGTTTCAGAATCGTTTGTTTATGTAGTCGGCACTTAATGTATATCGGCTGAATGGACGTCAGTGATTGGTTGAAATTACAGAAATACGACAACTTTAACATGGAATAATTTATGGATTTCTTTTTTTTTAAAGAAGACTAAGAGAAAAAGATGTTTTATATGACACATTCTACCAGTGTTCCAAGTTTCAAAGTGTTTCGTTAATGAAAAATGTGGCCCCCGTTTTAAAAAAGATCCGCGTTTGCTACACTGTCTGACGAGGACGAGCCTGAAGTATTTAAAAACCTTTTCAACATTACTTCCAGTAACTGTTGGTATCGTAGTTGTTGCTGTTGTGGTTGCTGTTGTGGTTGCTGTTGCAACTGCACCACGCAAGCCAATAAGTCTTCCATGTTAATGATTTTTTTCTTTGATTTCGTACAAAAAATAAATGAAAAAGAACGTTCGACGCAAGCCTCTAATATCTGGCAGCCATTTTTATATCCTAGACAAACGAAGCGGAGGTAAAATCAATGTGTTCACATGACGTACTCCGCGAGATTCCAAGACGCTCTCTCAACGACTCCTACCAACCTCTCGTCTCAACCAATATGCTACTCTTTATAAGAGCTCGGCTAGTCCATTCTTCCAATCCCCCAGGGATGTCAATGACTTTCGCCAGAACACGAAAATAAATGGAAATATTCACTTAAACAACCGACACACACACACACAGACACATACACACACACTTTCTTTCATGTACATGATTAGACTCGCTCACTCACACACAGAAGTTTGATGCTTCAATGGGCCCAAAAGTACATGACGTTAGACACGAGTTGTGTTCTTTTCACTGACAAAATCAGGGCGACCTTTGACGAACCTGACGGTTGGGCATTGCCCGTCTGTTTTGGCGAGAGCGTCACCACTAACGTTTACGACTTCAACAGAAGGCTGGAGGTGTCACGTTGTGGGCTGGTATCATTCGGAACAGACTTGTTCGCCCAGTCAGGGTGCCTAAAGGAGTTAAAGTGACCGCAACCGCCTACTGCAATCTCTTGAAAGAGGTCTTGGTGACATAGTGCTCGATGACATACTGCTGTCATTTCTAAGGAATCTCGTATTCATGCAGGACCACGCGTTCTCCCACTCTGCTAGGGCCACCAAACATCACTAGCGTCTTACGGTATACAAGTTGAAAGGTTGATGGTGTGGCCACCAGCATCTCCGGATCTCAACCGTATTGAAAATCTTTGGTCCATCATTAAACAAGTTGTCTATGCCGATGGAAGCGAATTTACACCGAAAGATATCTTATGGGCGACCATAAGAGCTGCAGCCGAGGCAGATTCCTTGACTAATAGGGTTTTTGAAGTTATCCGTCGAAATGGCGCTCATGTGGCTAAATAATTCATTATCTCAAGAAATGTTATAATATTATTAAGGTTTCTGTTAAATATATACTCAATGTATGCTTAATATTTATCATTACCCTTTATTTCTTGAAAACAAAATGCTTTGATTGGTTATTTCATTCAAACGCTGTTAGTGTGGTTCACCCCAAAACTGAAGAATCTGAAATACAAAAGCAAGGACGTTACACAGAATAATAAAGACATAACAACAATGTCGCCATAGTGTGCAAGCCAGCTAGGAAAAGTTTTATTAAAATCGATTTACAGAAAATCGAGAAATCCTAAATTTCACTTCTAAGCTATTAGCGTGGTTCTGGGTGTATGCACATGCATACATATACACAAATATATACACTTATCTATAGATTCAAAATGACAAAGGGCATCTAGTTATCTCCCCCTAAATCACCCTCTTTCCAAAACTCAAGAAAACAAATTCACTCCTGGTTCTTTTCAAACTCACTTCTTTGTAGAAATTATGAATTTCCCATAAGAAATCATTCATGATGAATCCCTGAAAGGGACGAAAGCGCTAAGTAAATAGGTTTTTTTTAAAATTCAAATCTTGAAAACCATCCCTTTTTAATATATGAAATCTGTGCGCCATTTCAAAATTTTATACACGCGCGCGCGCACATATATACGGTTATTATATCAATTGCCACCATTACAACTACCACCTCACCACCATCATCACCAACATCACCACCACAAACAGCAACAACATTATCGAACACATCCCACTGAATGTGCATTTTGGTATCTAATATGCTCAGTGAAACGTGACTCGCGTGAGACAGCTAGTTTTTGTTCTGTGTAGGTGAAGGCATAATATCATTAATGGACAGCGTTGATCTCACTGTGGATATTATTGACCATTATATAGAGCTGTGATATCTACAGATACTGCTCATAGTAGTGAACAACCCTGCTGTGAGTGGACATTTCGAAAACCTGCGTTCCGGTTTCGCATCCAGAGAGAGTGCTGAGTTCCGTGATAGTTCTGAAAGCAGTGGATAATGTTCATATCTGGAGACAGTGCTAACCTCTGGATTGATATCTGGAGACAGTGCTAACCTCTGTGCTAATTCAGAAAGCAGTAGATAATATTCTTTCTACCATAAGCACAAGGCCTGAAACTTTTTAGGGAAGAGATAGCCGACCATATGAACCCTAGCGCTCAAATGGTACTAATTTTCTTGAACCCGGTGGATAAATGGATACGTCGGCTTCTGTGACATTTGAAAGCGGTGAAAAATATTGGCATTTGTAGGAGTCCTAGCTTCACATCAAGAGACAGTGCCGATCTCTGTGGTAATTCTGAAAGCAGTGATATTTTGGGACATTACTAATATAAGTGGATGGTCATCTCAGCAGAGGACATTACTGGACGGTCGTAGTGGACAGACCTGACAACGTCTCTCGTTACCAATGATTAGCATAATCACTGCCTCTACCCCCAACAAAGGTAAGCTTACGTTTGTGTGTGCGTATGTGTGTGTGTGGGAACGTGTCTGAGTCTGTGTGCATGTGTGTGTATGCGTGTGTGCATGCAAATTAATGTGTCGGATTTAGGATTATGGATTTAGGATTTAGGATTTAGGATTATGGATTTAGGATTTAGGATTTAGGATTATGGTGCGTAGTGCGATGGCTAAAGTCTTAGGCTCACGCTCGATCACAAAATTGTGATTTCTGTTTTAGACAAGATACTTCATTTTCACTCCACTCTATTCAAAATACGTACAAGTGACAGCTGGGGGCAGTTCCGTCCCTGTAACGGCGTCCTGTCCAACAGAAAGTCTTGTATTCTCGATCACTGAAACGCCTTAGGAAGCAGAATAATCTCCGGCCTGGACGCTTGAGTCAGGCTTTAACTCATAACTTTATGGTGTGTTTACCTGGAAAAACGAGCCCTTGGTCAGTTGTGTTTGAGCAGATTCATAATCGAAGCTATTTCAATCATAACTATTTCATTAATTCAGACATACGGTTGCTATGACTACATTCTCATGTTGTTGTGGTTGTTGTTGCTGTCGTCATTTTGTGCCAGGACAGGTCTATAGTCAATGATATTCCAGCCGTGACCATCCCATTTTTTTATTCAGACACAGTATTAGCTTGTCTAAAATTGGTTTCAAACTTTAGCACAAGGCAAGCAATTTAGGTGAAGGGGCTAAGTATCGACCTCAGTACGCAACTGGTACTTATTATATCGACTCCTGAATGTGATGAAAGAAAAAGGCAACCTCGGAGGAATTTGAACTCAGAGCGTGAAATCGGAAGAAATGCCACTAAGCATTTCTTCGGGCGCGGTGAAGATTCTACCAGCTTGCAGCCTTAGATCCTTGTCGATTATTAATGTCTAAGTTGACTCTTCATATCCGAAATTTGGGAACTGTGTATTTTTCTATCCCTTCAAGAACAAAATGTGAGATCAAACTAAGCCATATAGAAGAGTAACAATGAAAAATACACTGTGCATGAGTAAGTACAATATATCCAATCCATGTTGCAGCTTCTGGATCATCCAGTCGGATCGTTCCGTCCGATAAAAAAATTCTGAGTACATATTCTAAAACACTAACGCCACTCGATTCAAGTATGTATAGGTATGTACCTAAGGTTTCATTGTAGTCTTCCCCTTAAAATAATGAAAGGTGTACCCAGAAAGCTGTCGAGTTACTGATGATGTCTGGGTGGCATTCCTTACTTCGGGCAGAGAACAATCTTCAAGGCATTACCTTAACTGCCACTTACATTTCAATCAACTGATTCGCTGTCCTAATACCAAAAGATCGCCCCTTACCTCGATGTGCATGCCACTACTCAGCATTCCTTCCACTTTTATAAAACATGATAACTAAAAGATGTTAACATCTCATAATCGACCGTTTGAATTAAGGCTGACTGAGTGTGAGAAACTGTAGAGCAGCAAACATAAGCCTTGCTATTGTTTAAACGAGAAGACACAGTCACACTCATATACACCACATACAAAGATACAACGGGCTTCCACACAAGTTACGTCCACCAAATTTACTCACAAAATATTGATCGACTAGGTTCAATATTAGAAGACTGAACACGAAACTACATGGTTGCAATGCAAGCTGCTTAACCCAACAGCTGAGCCTTCATCTCAGTCTCTCACTAATGACCATGGATGAAGGCCGTAACTTCCTGCCCTATCGGGTTGTCTGTGTCTGAACAATCCTATGCACAAATGGCAGTCTCTGGCACGTAAGCTGCGTTTGTTGGCTGTTTCTATGCTGTTTGAATCATGTTCTTCCTCTCCGGTGTGTTGTCCGGTTCTATCCTTCTTGTACAGAGTATTCGATATGACCCAAGCCAGGGCAGTGTGGTATGGGGGATAGGTTGCTGCCCATGTAGTGTATCCCACATCTCAACCTCATTAATAGATCCAAAGGAACAGAAAGGAACCTTACAATTTGTTATCAGCGTCATCGTAGTGTTTGCAAGTGGGAGGTTGTAGACAACCTCGAACTGCCTCAGGGTCTCCGATTCCCGACTTTTCATCACTATTTGCACCCGAACACTTTCCCATGGTTAAGTATTGCTGCAAGGTCTCGGTGGTTTGGAATCAGGGTTTTCTTTCACTTATATGTGTTGCCCCACCACCATCACCACCACCACCACCACCACCACCACCACCACCACTGTCCTCAGGTTAATGAGCTCCATCTGATCGAATGAATTACTAATTAACCCATAATAGGGATCCTGATTAGTACTTCTACTCCGAGTCAGAGTAGACCTTGCAACAACACTGGTCAAGAGGTGATTCCAAACTCGTCAATACTTTGGAAATCCCCAGCAAGAGCCGACTACTGGAAGCTGTTTAAAATCACACGCAGCATCTGCGCCTTTACTAATAACTCTAATTTATTTTAATTTTTCTATTCTAAATTGTAATTTAGTGATTTTTCATTTTCTCTTCCAAATGTCCTTCCTCTCACACACAAACATATTTCGTCTTCTCATTTTGTCTCTCTCTTCTTTTCCAGGAAATCCCTCTGTTATTTTCCAACTTTTCTCTCTCTCTCTCTCTCTCTCTCTCTCTCTCTCTCTCTCTCTCTCTCTCTCTCTCTCTCTCTCTCTCTCTCTCTCTCTCTCTCTGTGTCTCTCTCTCTTTTCCCCGTTCTCTCCTTATATATTAAATTCCACCTTGTCTCTTTCCCAAATCTCTGCCAATCTCTCCCATCCACTTTCTTTCGCTCTTTCAGCCCATTCCTTTCTACCTTCTGCCTCCCTCTCCTAATCTTTGAGACAAAGATGTCCCGGTTTCCTTTTACCCATCTAGCTGTGATGACAGTTCTGTTGTTTATCGATACAAAATTTCTGGCCGTTACTTCGGATCAAGAATTTGATGAAGCTTACTACAAGCCTTTGCCACCTGGCTATTCCTATGGTTATCTTCAGACAACTCCATCGGAAAAATTCTATAAGAGAGAAAGTCTACTGCAATGTGCCGTCGTCGCTCTAAACAGCCAATCACAATTCTTTACTTACAACAAAGTCAGCCATGTTTGTAAGAATTACTCGCCGAAAGATATAATGACAGTCGTCAGCGCGAATGACAGCAACGAGATTTCCTTCTACAGAAGTAAGTGAAGCTTCTTTATTATTACTGTTGTTGCTTTTTCTTTTTCATCCTGCGTTAAGATATAAGTAACAGTTGAACACTGACGATCTATGAAATCGACTTACTCCTCTACTTCCTGAAACTGCTGGCCTTGTGCCAAAATTTGAAACCAGTACTGTTGTTGTTGCTGTTGATATTTGTTATTGTTGTTGTTGCTGCTACTGCTGCCGTTTGAACCACCATGTCGCTGCTTTCACTTCGGATGTAACATTCCACCACAGTTGCATTCCGTCTTTCTTCCTTTCCTTCGTACTGCAGTCGAATCTTCAACCTTAACGGTTCCAATCTCATTCACACCGTTGTTCAAAGCAAATGTATTTGACATTTTCGCTCATAGTGAGGGCTGCAGTGACGAGGGGACACAACCACCGGTATTTTTATTGAAGCCCCATCTCTAGAGGGCTTGCCTATCAAAGCTAAAGCAGCAATCCTACCTCATGGAACAGACCTAAATCCCGCCAGACATCAACCTGATATTCCATGTTGATATTCCAGTTGAAAGACCATGAAGTTTCAATCATTATATGAATGTGTGAGTGTGTGTATGTATGTGTGTGAATCTGCAGGCGTTTCTTTAAAATGTTTGCATGTGTATTTATCATGAAATGATGAAAGCTATCTTTCAAAGTCAAATATCAATGATAATAATTGATTGTGTTCTGTGCAGAAGTATGAACATGTCGCCGTCGCCTTATGCACGTTGACGGGTTTCAATGCCTTTCTACATAGGAAATCTTGGGTATAGCGACGTTGCCTGTTCAGTTTCTATGACTCCACCTCCACAAACACATCGTCCCATCACCAGGTGATAATACTAAAACTATCACAAACGCCACAGCAACGACATTATCGACATCGGAACGGTTCAGTAACTACACAGCCGTATGTTCTGTATGCTTCAATAAGCACAGAGAACATTAGCGCATGACTCTACTGAAGGACTTCTTTTCTTCATAGCAATCAAAGAATAAGTATTGAAATGTTTGGTATATTTCACTTCTGTTGAGAAATACTTGCATATTAGCAAACAAGCCTGAGCTGAGTGGTTGTTAATAACAGCGGTGGACAGTCTGTGAGTTTTGTTCATTATAGACACATCTGAGTCTGTAAGTAATTCTGATAAGAGACCATAAGACTGAGAGCAGTGGTCAGTACTAGCATTCATGAATAGTCCTGATATCAGCAGACACTACTCTGGGTAACAGAGGAAAGCATTGACAGACGCAGACGGTAAGGAGGGCAGAGGGAAGCGGTGATAAACAGTTCTGATATCAACCCTTCACATAAGGAATTAAAGTAAGTGGGTTTCTTTCTTATATCACATCGTATTTCATGTGTGCATCTATGTGTTATGATTATGTTGTGTAAGGACTAAGACCAGCCTGTGTGGTTGTGTTTGTATTTGTTTGTGTGTGTGTGTTCAGATTATTGTGTGTGCCTTGTAAAGAGAACGAGAATTTCTGCTGTTTTCAAAACGTATATTTTTCAAGGGTCCGGCTACCATGTGGATGTCTCCCTCTTTGGCGGATCCCTACTGGTATATTTAATGGCATAAATGATGCACAAGCATCGCAATTTCAGCAGCGGTCATTCTGGAAAAAGATGTCTTTTGTGAATTGACATTTAAACCTTGGACGTCATCGTTTGATGCTTCAAATACTTTACGTGGATACGTCCATCATTAACTGATGGCTGATCGGTTAAACAGTCAAATTCGCATAAACGTACGAGGCCCGCATTTATGGGGAAAATAAAATTGCCAATAGAAAAATTATAGAGCATTGAAGGCACTTTTCATTAGACGAGGCAGATGATGATGATGATGATGATCTTCTGGACCAAAGAAGAATGTGATACTTCAAATAGCTGTGAATGGGTAAAGTCCATCGATGTTTTTCTCCATTAGTTCATTCGCTTGGCAACAACGCAGGAATCGCAGATTAATCTTTGCTCACACCGGATAGGCAAAGGAAAGTGAAAATTTTACGATACTTTTCGATGAGACTGTAAATTTTATTGTGCAGAATGATGACTGACTATTTCTACGGCTTGTATAAGGGAAACTTTGCATCTTATATGCATACGGAACGTTAACTTTTCGAGTCCACCCGCATAGTTTATGAAATATTTTCCTGTTAACTCCTCGTCCTGTCTTAGTAGACTTAATTCACTTTAAACCGTATAGCCAGCTTTCCGTAAATAAATCCCCCAAATCCTTGTATAACAGTAATACCTATGATTACCATTCATATTACACATTTGTGAAACCTGTATTCTCATCCACACCCCAAAATATAAAAAAAAGGTGATCGTTCTTAGGGATAAATAAGTGTTATCCTCAAAACTACATTATTCTCTCACTGGATTAGTAAATGCGATATACCCAAATCCACGTTGCAGTATCCGGATCATCCAGTCGGATCGTTCTGACAGATAGAAACTCCTGAGCAGATAATCCGAAACACTTACTTCACTAGATCCCGGTATGTACCCAAGATAACATTGCAGCCACCCGCTAATAATAATGAGATATACCCAGAAAAATTCTCGAGTTGCTTGAAAATATCTGCCTAGGTTTCCTTACTTCGGGCAGAGAACAGAGCAGCTTAAGGACATTACTACACACACACACACACACACACACACACACACACACATACACACACACACACACACATGCACGCATACACATACAAGGTTTCTTTCTCTTATGTTTTATTTATTTGTCTATTTATTTATGTATTTTCCTTATTGAACGACATGACAGGCAAATTATTTGAAAAATATGAATTATCCACGTGATATTCTTGTGGATTGAAAATTCGATCCAGAACAATCCAGAAGAAAATAGAATTCTTACCAGTTATATAAAAGGAAGACTTCTTCTACCCATAAGTAGTTTGATAAATTCCAATGCACGAAACTCTCGGACATTGAGTAACACTTTTGCTTCTGCTAAATATTAACACAAATATACATATACTCCTATTTCCGCTCTTTTTTTCCTGTTTGCATAATCGTACCTATATATACTTATATCTTTGTAATTTTGAACCTGCGTTAAGCTATAGATTGTAATTCCAGTTCAAGAGCCATGAAGTTTTAATCGTAAGACGTGAGTACTTGTGTATGGTTGAGTATTTACTTGTCATGAAATGAAGAAAGATATCTTTTAAAGTCCACTATCAAAGATAAAATTTGAGTGTTTTCGGTGCAGGAATAAGAACATGACTTCGTTGCTTCATCCACGTTGATGGATTTTAATGACTTTCTACATTAGCGACGTTACCTGTTCAGTTTTTATATCTCCGCCTACACAAACACATCACACCATCACCAGGTGCTAATACTAGGACGTGGCCATCACAAACACCATAGCAACGGGATCTTTGTGATTTTCGTCACTATCTTTTTTAATAAATATATCATATAGATGTAATTTTTGCCGCTGAAACCGAATTTTATTTTCATTTATTTATTCAAAAGATGAGTTTGCAAAAATGTTACAGGTGTTCAGAGTTTGATAATTTTCAGAATTTTCAGCCAATCAGAAAACGTCGCGTTCACTGCCTCTTCCATCATCGGGGGTGGCAGGTATCGAAAACTACCTTAGGAATAAGAACCCAGGTTCGAAATTTCTCCCAAGACACCTGATGAAGGCTGGGAGGTATATCAACCGAAACGTTGTGTTAACAACAAACAAGATGAGGACAAATATCCGCCAATTGTAAATAATGTAAATAAAAATTAATTATGTGAAAAATATATTTATATAAAATGAAAAATTCTTTAAAAAATTCTCTTTCCCAGGCGAAACCACACCAGATTATCATTGGATATATTTCTATTATTAATACTTTCTCGTTACTGTAACTAAATTTTACATCCTAGACAAACGTTGAATATATAATTTAACGAAGTGGAGGTAAAATCAATGTACTTCGCGAGATTCCAAAACGCTTTCTCAACGATTCCTAGCAACCTTTCGTCTCAGCCAATATGCTACTCTTTGCAAGAGTTCGGCTAGTCCATTCTTCCAATCCCCCAGGGGTGTCAATGACTCTCGCCACAACATCTCCCCATTTGAAATTAACTTCCAACGGAAGTTAATACTATTATTTATATTTATTTATTTTTCTTTCATCACATCTCCCTTTTTGATATTTTCCTCCGAGGGAAGTTTAATATTACTTCCTTTTAGGTACCATTCCAACCGTCCTGTTTGTTTCCTCTTTCTTGTGACGCTACGCTTAAGTTAGATTTCTTGCAGTGTTGGCACATCAATGGTGTCGTAGAACACTTCTATGGGTATCTCTTTTCTTTATTCCGTATATCTGTTCTTTAGTTGGTTTAAATGTCTTTTGCGTTCCCATTTTTCGCTTCATTTTTCGCTTCATTTTGCCTATTTTTTGTTACTACTCCATCTTCCCAACCTTGTCTTCCAATTTTATATATTAAAAAAAAAACACCTTGTCACGGATATGAAAATGCTTTGTCGTATTTTTAGTGTTTTCCCTGTTTGTTTTTTCTTACTGGTAACAGTTTGTCCGAAATTGATTTTATTTTTCGAGCAAACATTAACTTCGCAGGCAACTTTCCTGAAAAAGTGTTTGGGTTTACTGTTATCCTATAAAACCTCAAGAATTGTGTCAATGCTGCATCATCGACTTGCTCGTTTCTTGATTTCTTTAATGCTATTTTAGATGTATCCACGAACCTCTTGCCCGTTTGATCTTGGGTGATACAGAGGAGTAGTGATATGTTCAATTGAGTACAACTTTCAAAAATTCTTAAATTCATTCACCGTGAATTGTGTGCCGTTAAAGGAGACCATAGTATCCGGGACACCAAACCTAGCAAAACGTTCATGCAGAAATTCCACTGTTACCGTGGATGTCGATTTTCTACATTTACACATTTCTGGCCATTTAATAAAGCTATCTGCTACTATCAGATAATCTGATCGGTTTGACGGTCCTGCGAAGTCTATGTGTAGTCTGGACGATGGAATATCGGTCTTGGGCGAAAGTTGAAATTTTATAGGTGCTGATTTCGTTGCAGCAGCACAACCTCTGCAGAATTTTACCAACTTCTCGATATCTAGATCCATTTTGGCCAGTAAACATAAGTCCTCAAAAGCGACTTCATCCTAGAAATTCCTGGATGTCCAATATGGAATTCCTTTAATATTCAACCTTGTAGTGAGGTAGGCATTATGACCATCTGTGCATATATAAGCACATTATCACATATTGAATACAAATCCAGAACTGTATTACGTCCAGCCAGACGTATTTTTTATTTATTTCTTCTGATCTCACTATCCTTTTTTTTTTTCATTTTTATAAACTCGTCTGTCTCTGCCTTAATTTTTATTTTCTCCAATGTCACAGGCAATTCACGCACAACATGGCACAATATATTTTTATTTCGTTTTCGGCTTTTAACACCACTATCACTGTGTCTCCTAGTGGTTCACTGTATTTTGGTATTAACCTTGACAAACCATCTGCTTGTCCCAATTTTTTCAATGGAAAATATTCCATTTTGAAGTCGTAATTCAGTAGAATCGTTCCCTAGCGCTGCAACCTGATGGCTGTGGGGATATACTTTTTGATCCATAGATCGACAATAATGGGTGGTAGTCTGTCCTCAGATGCAACCTTCTTCCATGTATACATTTATGGAATTTTTTTTTTACCGCAAATATGAAGGCTAATGAATCTCTTTCTATTTGGTTCTAACTTTTCTCAGCCGGCAATAACGAACGCGAAGCGTGAGGTCCTGTTTTCAGGCTACCATCTTCATACTTGTGTAAAATCATATCTCCAGTATCACTTTCACTAGCATCTGCTGCCACTACTGTTTCTAAATTCGGGTCAAAATGTGATAACGAAAATTCTGGCGTTAAGACGTTTTGAATTTTTTCAAAAGCTTCTTGGCATTTGTCCGACCAATTCCACTTAACGTCTTTTTTTTTTAGCAAGTTATTCAGAGGTGCTCTTAAATCGTTCCTATTCGGTATGCCTGGTAGTAATTTGCGTTTTAGTGTTTGTCGGAGGAGGCATATATTTTATTACACTCGCCCTAGATGTGTCTAGTCTGTATCCATTTCTATCATTAATCTGCCCTCGATATTTTATTCTTGGCATAAAAATTTCACTTTTTTTCGTTGAGCTTAAACTCATAATCTTTTATTCTTTCGAAGACCTTTTTAACATGCTAACATGCCGACCCTGAGATTCACTTTTAATGAGTATGTCGTCAAGGTAAGCTACGGCGAAATCCGAACCTGCAAGCATAATATCCATAACTTGTTGGAAAATGCCAGGTGCTACCTGTATACCATGGGGGAGTCGATTAAATTTATACAACCCTTTATGGGTATTTATTGTCAATAATTCTGAACATTGTTCATCAACTTTTACCAGCAAATATGCTTTAGATAGGTCCTACTTTGAAACAAATTTTCCTCCATTCAACTTCCCGAAAATTTCCTCCGGACTAGGTAACTGGTAATTATCTGACATCAAATATTCGTTTAATCCCGTTGATGAATCAGCGCATACTCGGATTTTTTTTTCTTGATATAAACTGTTGGAGACACCCATTTTGTGTAATCAACTTTTCCAATAACGCCAAGCATTTCAAGTCTAACTAATTCTTCGTTGACTTGTTTTAACGCTACAAAAGTACCGTTCATTTTGGTTTATATACCGGAATAGCGTTTCTTTCACTTGAAATTTCGCCTCTGTTTTGGTGCAATGACCCAGTTCATCAGAAAAAAGATTTCGGGAATTTTTTTAAAATTCTTTTTTGAAATCCTCCGACGCCTTATTTGTACTGGCTGAAGAACCATTCACATTTTTACAAAAAATATTTATGGAGGTCCTATAACTTAATGAGTTCCATCCAGTCTGTTCCAAATAAATTTGTCGTATTTTTCTTTGGCTTAATTTGCTTAACGACGGGGCTGTCGGAACGTAACTCGGTCGTTAAATGAGGACAGTCTGTACATTTAAACACTGCCAACGAGTATTGAACAGGGAACGTCTTTCACTGAAAATTCTCGATATCAAATTGATTGTTTCATCGAAACAAATCTCACCTGGTTTCTTCGGCAGAATATAATTACAGTATTTTTCGTGTTCGGCAGGGGTTAACTTTCTTAAAAGGGGTTGCACCTTCTTCTCGTCATTCCAATTTTTACATTTCTTCGTATCTTCTAAAATATGCAGAAAAAGTAGTACCTTCTTGTGGGTATAAATAAATTCTCCAGTTGCGTTTGCGGATCTTTTTTAAAACGGGGGCCACATTTTTCATTAATGTTTTACGTAGTGTTTTTGGTACCGAAAGACTTTCAAACTTCGTATACTTATCTATTTTGTGTTATAGAACAGAAAAATACTTTTGTATTCGAATTTATTTCATGTAAAAAATTGTCTTATTTCGATAATTTCAACCAATCACTGACAAGTATTCAGTTGTTTACATTTACTCCTTTGGCTGATTAAGCGATGTAAAGCGTATTTAATCTCCATACCTTCGTTTTATTTGCTTTTTTCATTTTAAATTTGCTTTAACCCTAACCCTAACCCTAACCCTAACCGTAGGGTTAGGGTTAGGGTTAGAGTTAGGGTTAGGGTTAGGGTTAATTGTTTCAGAATCGTTTGTTTATGTAGTCGGCACTTAATGTATATCGGCTGAATGGACGTCAGTGATTGGTTGAAATTACAGAAATACGACAACTTTAACATGGAATAATTTATGGATTTCTTTTTTTTTAAAGAAGACTAAGAGAAAAAGATGTTTTATATGACACATTCTACCAGTGTTCCAAGTTTCAAAGTGTTTCGTTAATGAAAAATGTGGCCCCCGTTTTAAAAAAGATCCGCGTTTGCTACACTGTCTGACGAGGACGAGCCTGAAGTATTTAAAAACCTTTTCAACATTACTTCCAGTAACTGTTGGTATCGTAGTTGTTGCTGTTGTGGTTGCTGTTGTGGTTGCTGTTGCAACTGCACCACGCAAGCCAATAAGTCTTCCATGTTAATGATTTTTTTCTTTGATTTCGTACAAAAAATAAATGAAAAAGAACGTTCGACGCAAGCCTCTAATATCTGGCAGCCATTTTTATATCCTAGACAAACGAAGCGGAGGTAAAATCAATGTGTTCACATGACGTACTCCGCGAGATTCCAAGACGCTCTCTCAACGACTCCTACCAACCTCTCGTCTCAACCAATATGCTACTCTTTATAAGAGCTCGGCTAGTCCATTCTTCCAATCCCCCAGGGATGTCAATGACTTTCGCCAGAACACGAAAATAAATGGAAATATTCACTTAAACAACCGACACACACACACACAGACACATACACACACACTTTCTTTCATGTACATGATTAGACTCGCTCACTCACACACAGAAGTTTGATGCTTCAATGGGCCCAAAAGTACATGACGTTAGACACGAGTTGTGTTCTTTTCACTGACAAAATCAGGGCGACCTTTGACGAACCTGACGGTTGGGCATTGCCCGTCTGTTTTGGCGAGAGCGTCACCACTAACGTTTACGACTTCAACAGAAGGCTGGAGGTGTCACGTTGTGGGCTGGTATCATTCGGAACAGACTTGTTCGCCCAGTCAGGGTGCCTAAAGGAGTTAAAGTGACCGCAACCGCCTACTGCAATCTCTTGAAAGAGGTCTTGGTGACATAGTGCTCGATGACATACTGCTGTCATTTCTAAGGAATCTCGTATTCATGCAGGACCACGCGTTCTCCCACTCTGCTAGGGCCACCAAACATCACTAGCGTCTTACGGTATACAAGTTGAAAGGTTGATGGTGTGGCCACCAGCATCTCCGGATCTCAACCGTATTGAAAATCTTTGGTCCATCATTAAACAAGTTGTCTATGCCGATGGAAGCGAATTTACACCGAAAGATGTCTTATGGGCGACCATAAGAGCTGCAGCCGAGGCAGATTCCTTGACTAATAGGGTTTTTGAAGTTATCCGTCGAAATGGCGCTCATGTGGCTAAATAATTCATTATCTCAAGAAATGTTATAATATTATTAAGGTTTCTGTTAAATATATACTCAATGTATGCTTAATATTTATCATTACCCTTTATTTCTTGAAAACAAAATGCTTTGATTGGTTATTTCATTCAAACGCTGTTAGTGTGGTTCACCCCAAAACTGAAGAATCTGAAATACAAAAGCAAGGACGTTACACAGAATAATAAAGACATAACAACAATGTCGCCATAGTGTGCAAGCCAGCTAGGAAAAGTTTTATTAAAATCGATTTACAGAAAATCGAGAAATCCTAAATTTCACTTCTAAGCTATTAGCGTGGTTCTGGGTGTATGCACATGCATACATATACACAAATATATACACTTATCTATAGATTCAAAATGACAAAGGGCATCTAGTTATCTCCCCCTAAATCACCCTCTTTCCAAAACTCAAGAAAACAAATTCACTCCTGGTTCTTTTCAAACTCACTTCTTTGTAGAAATTATGAATTTCCCATAAGAAATCATTCATGATGAATCCCTGAAAGGGACGAAAGCGCTAAGTAAATAGGTTTTTTTTAAAATTCAAATCTTGAAAACCATCCCTTTTTAATATATGAAATCTGTGCGCCATTTCAAAATTTTATACACGCGCGCGCGCACATATATACGGTCATTATATCAATTGCCACCATTACAACTACCACCTCACCACCATCATCACCAACATCACCACCACAAACAGCAACAACATTATCGAACACATCCCACTGAATGTGCATTTTGGTATCTAATATGCTCAGTGAAACGTGACTCGCGTGAGACAGCTAGTTTTTGTTCTGTGTAGGTGAAGGCATAATATCATTAATGGACAGCGTTGATCTCACTGTGGATATTATTGACCATTATATAGAGCTGTGATATCTACAGATACTGCTCATAGTAGTGAACAACCCTGCTGTGAGTGGACATTTCGAAAACCTGCGTTCCGGTTTCGCATCCAGAGAGAGTGCTGAGTTCCGTGATAGTTCTGAAAGCAGTGGATAATGTTCATATCTGGAGACAGTGCTAACCTCTGGATTGATATCTGGAGACAGTGCTAACCTCTGTGCTAATTCAGAAAGCAGTAGATAATATTCTTTCTACCATAAGCACAAGGCCTGAAACTTTTTAGGGAAGAGATAGCCGACCATATGAACCCTAGCGCTCAAATGGTACTAATTTTCTTGAACCCGGTGGATAAATGGATACGTCGGCTTCTGTGACATTTGAAAGCGGTGAAAAATATTGGCATTTGTAGGAGTCCTAGCTTCACATCAAGAGACAGTGCCGATCTCTGTGGTAATTCTGAAAGCAGTGATATTTTGGGACATTACTAATATAAGTGGATGGTCATCTCAGCAGAGGACATTACTGGACGGTCGTAGTGGACAGACCTGACAACGTCTCTCGTTACCAATGATTAGCATAATCACTGCCTCTACCCCCAACAAAGGTAAGCTTACGTTTGTGTGTGCGTATGTGTGTGTGTGTGGGAACGTGTCTGAGTCTGTGTGCATGTGTGTGTATGCGTGTGTGCATGCAAATGAATGTGTCGGATTTAGGATTATGGATTTAGGATTTAGGATTTAGGATTATGGATTTAGGATTTAGGATTTAGGATTATGGTGCGTAGTGCGATGGCTAAAGTCTTAGGCTCACGCTCGATCACAAAATTGTGATTTCTGTTTTAGACAAGATACTTCATTTTCACTCCACTCTATTCAAAATACGTACAAGTGACAGCTGGGGGCAGTTCCGTCCCTGTAACGGCGTCCTGTCCAACAGAAAGTCTTGTATTCTCGATCACTGAAACGCCTTAGGAAGCAGAATAATCTCCGGCCTGGACGCTTGAGTCAGGCTTTAACTCATAACTTTATGGTGTGTTTACCTGGAAAAACGAGCCCTTGGTCAGTTGTGTTTGAGCAGATTCATAATCGAAGCTATTTCAATCATAACTATTTCATTAATTCAGACATACGGTTGCTATGACTACATTCTCATGTTGTTGTGGTTGTTGTTGCTGTCGTCATTTTGTGCCAGGACAGGTCTATAGTCAATGATATTCCAGCCGTGACCATCCCATTTTTTTATTCAGACACAGTATTAGCTTGTCTAAAATTGGTTTCAAACTTTAGCACAAGGCAAGCAATTTAGGTGAAGGGGCTAAGTATCGACCTCAGTACGCAACTGGTACTTATTATATCGACTCCTGAATGTGATGAAAGAAAAAGGCAACCTCGGAGGAATTTGAACTCAGAGCGTGAAATCGGAAGAAATGCCACTAAGCATTTCTTCGGGCGCGGTGAAGATTCTACCAGCTTGCAGCCTTAGATCCTTGTCGATTATTAATGTCTAAGTTGACTCTTCATATCCGAAATTTGGGAACTGTGTATTTTTCTATCCCTTCAAGAACAAAATGTGAGATCAAACTAAGCCATATAGAAGAGTAACAATGAAAAATACACTGTGCATGAGTAAGTACAATTTATCCAATCCATGTTGCAGCTTCTGGATCATCCAGTCGGATCGTTCCGTCCGATAAAAAAATTCTGAGTACATATTCTAAAACACTAACGCCACTCGATTCAAGTATGTATAGGTATGTACCTAAGGTTTCATTGTAGTCTTCCCCTTAAAATAATGAAAGGTGTACCCAGAAAGCTGTCGAGTTACTGATGATGTCTGGGTGGCATTCCTTACTTCGGGCAGAGAACAATCTTCAAGGCATTACCTTAACTGCCACTTACATTTCAATCAACTGATTCGCTGTCCTAATACCAAAAGATCGCCCCTTACCTCGATGTGCATGCCACTACTCAGCATTCCTTCCACTTTTATAAAACATGATAACTAAAAGATGTTAACATCTCATAATCGACCGTTTGAATTAAGGCTGACTGAGTGTGAGAAACTGTAGAGCAGCAAACATAAGCCTTGCTATTGTTTAAACGAGAAGACACAGTCACACTCATATACACC
Source organism: Octopus bimaculoides (assembly GCF_046866305.1). Taxonomy (NCBI): domain Eukaryota; kingdom Metazoa; phylum Mollusca; class Cephalopoda; order Octopoda; family Octopodidae; genus Octopus; species Octopus bimaculoides. Next base: position 14,509,528 of record NC_142955.1, on the reverse strand, counting down.
ACATACAAAGATACAACGGGCTTCCACACAAGTTACGTCCACCAAATTTACTCACAAAATATTGATCGACTAGGTTCAATATTAGAAGACTGAACACGAAACTACATGGTTGCAATGCAAGCTGCTTAACCCAACAGCTGAGCCTTCATCTCAGTCTCTCACTAATGACCATGGATGAAGGCCGTAACTTCCTGCCCTATCGGGTTGTCTGTGTCTGAACAATCCTATGCACAAATGGCAGTCTCTGGCACGTAAGCTGCGTTTGTTGGCTGTTTCTATGCTGTTTGAATCATGTTCTTCCTCTCCGGTGTGTTGTCCGGTTCTATCCTTCTTGTACAGAGTATTCGATATGACCCAAGCCAGGGCAGTGTGGTATGGGGGATAGGTTGCTGCCCATGTAGTGTATCCCACATCTCAACCTCATTAATAGATCCAAAGGAACAGAAAGGAACCTTACAATTTGTTATCAGCGTCATCGTAGTGTTTGCAAGTGGGAGGTTGTAGACAACCTCGAACTGCCTCAGGGTCTCCGATTCCCGACTTTTCATCACTATTTGCACCCGAACACTTTCCCATGGTTAAGTATTGCTGCAAGGTCTCGGTGGTTTGGAATCAGGGTTTTCTTTCACTTATATGTGTTGCCCCACCACCATCACCACCACCACCACCACCACCACCACCACCACCACTGTCCTCAGGTTAATGAGCTCCATCTGATCGAATGAATTACTAATTAACCCATAATAGGGATCCTGATTAGTACTTCTACTCCGAGTCAGAGTAGACCTTGCAACAACACTGGTCAAGAGGTGATTCCAAACTCGTCAATACTTTGGAAATCCCCAGCAAGAGCCGACTACTGGAAGCTGTTTAAAATCACACGCAGCATCTGCGCCTTTACTAATAACTCTAATTTATTTTAATTTTTCTATTCTAAATTGTAATTTAGTGATTTTTCATTTTCTCTTCCAAATGTCCTTCCTCTCACACACAAACATATTTCGTCTTCTCATTTTGTCTCTCTCTTCTTTTCCAGGAAATCCCTCTGTTATTTTCCAACTTTTCTCTCTCTCTCTCTCTCTCTCTCTCTCTCTCTCTCTCTCTCTCTCTCTGTGTCTCTCTCTCTTTTCCCCGTTCTCTCCTTATATATTAAATTCCACCTTGTCTCTTTCCCAAATCTCTGCCAATCTCTCCCATCCACTTTCTTTCGCTCTTTCAGCCCATTCCTTTCTACCTTCTGCCTCCCTCTCCTAATCTTTGAGACAAAGATGTCCCGGTTTCCTTTTACCCATCTAGCTGTGATGACAGTTCTGTTGTTTATCGATACAAAATTTCTGGCCGTTACTTCGGATCAAGAATTTGATGAAGCTTACTACAAGCCTTTGCCACCTGGCTATTCCTATGGTTATCTTCAGACAACTCCATCGGAAAAATTCTATAAGAGAGAAAGTCTACTGCAATGTGCCGTCGTCGCTCTAAACAGCCAATCACAATTCTTTACTTACAACAAAGTCAGCCATGTTTGTAAGAATTACTCGCCGAAAGATATAATGACAGTCGTCAGCGCGAATGACAGCAACGAGATTTCCTTCTACAGAAGTAAGTGAAGCTTCTTTATTATTACTGTTGTTGCTTTTTCTTTTTCATCCTGCGTTAAGATATAAGTAACAGTTGAACACTGACGATCTATGAAATCGACTTACTCCTCTACTTCCTGAAACTGCTGGCCTTGTGCCAAAATTTGAAACCAGTACTGTTGTTGTTGCTGTTGATATTTGTTATTGTTGTTGTTGCTGCTACTGCTGCCGTTTGAACCACCATGTCGCTGCTTTCACTTCGGATGTAACATTCCACCACAGTTGCATTCCGTCTTTCTTCCTTTCCTTCGTACTGCAGTCGAATCTTCAACCTTAACGGTTCCAATCTCATTCACACCGTTGTTCAAAGCAAATGTATTTGACATTTTCGCTCATAGTGAGGGCTGCAGTGACGAGGGGACACAACCACCGGTATTTTTATTGAAGCCCCATCTCTAGAGGGCTTGCCTATCAAAGCTAAAGCAGCAATCCTACCTCATGGAACAGACCTAAATCCCGCCAGACATCAACCTGATATTCCATGATCTCTGAGTGGACTTACAGGTGCTACAACTTGACCAAGGATGACTTGAATGTAATTATGGTTAAAGGAATCCTCATTATATCCTACATCAAGTCTCCACAACCCATGCAGTTTAACATGATAACAGGATTATTATTATTATTATTATTATTATTATTATTATTATTATTATTATTATTATTATTATTATTATTTACTTTTAATCTGCATGTTTGTTACAATCACTTGCCGAGGCACACCCAGCATCCTAGGGCGAGTGAAGGATAAGAGACGTTACAGTATGACTGAAAGCCCTGGGGGAGAGGAAGTGGCAGGGGCAGTAACGAAATATCTTCATGTAATAGGACACAGACATTTAAATTGATAGGGTTTATTCTTATTGTTGTTGTTGTCACCATACTGTGAAGATGTACAAAGTTGGAGCACCGTAATTTCTGAATGTTTAATCAAGCGTATCGACTAATGCGCTTGTAGTCTGTAAGTGAAATATTTTTAAAACGGGAAATGAGAGATCATTCACTAATAGAGTTTTATAAAAGCCTACCTAGAGAAAATTTCCCCTTGATCGTGGATTTTGCGAGAAAGAAAATGTCACTCTTTGAGAGCACATATAAATGTGAGCAGCTGTTCTCAAAAATGAAATCTTCTAAATCCAAAGCAAGATCAAGATTAACTACTGATAATCATCTTGAAAACAACTTGAGAGTAGCCACCTCTAGCATTTCTTCAAACATCGAGATGTTGGTGAAGAAACGTCAGCTCCAAATATCCCATTAAAATAAGGTTTCATGGCTATTTGAGGATACTCTTTACTCTCTTTTACTCTTTTAATTGTTTCAGTCATTTGACTGCGGCCATGCTGGAGCATCGCCTTTAGTCGAGCAAATCGACCCCAGGACTTATTCTTTGTAAGCCTAGTACTCATTCTATCGGTCTCTTTTGCCGAACCGCTAAGTTATGGGGACGTAAACACACCACCATCGGTTGTCAAGTGATGTTGGGGGGATAAACAGACACACAAACACACGCATATATATATATATATACATATATATATATATATATATATATATATATATATATATATATATATATATATATATACGACAGACTTCTTTCAGTTTCTGTCTACCAAATCCACTCACAAAGCTTTGGTCGGCCCGAGGCTATAGTAGAAGACACTTGCCCAAGATGCCACGCAGTGGGACTGAACCCGGAACCATGTGGTTGGTAAGCAAGCTCCTGCGCCTGAATAAATTATTTTACTGATTCAACTACATTTGTTTTATATTAATAAATTGTTTTGTTCTTACCCTTATTTTAATATCCTTTTTCTATTATAAAGCAAATACTTGTATAAGCACTTGTGTACATATTTTGTAAGTCTATAATTAGGGCTCTGGCCCGCGACCTTGGCGAGAAAACTTAATCCAGCCCGCATATAGAAAAAGGTTGCCCATGCCTGCTCTACGTTTTCGTATTATTATTATTATTATTATTATTATTATTATTATTATTATCATCATCATCATTATTATTATTATTATTATTATCATCATCATCATCATCATCATCATCATTATTATTATTATTATTATTATTATTATTATTATTATTATTATTATTATTTCAGGTAGTAAATGGATTAAAACCTATGCCGTATCAGTTGGAGCAAATTCGATAATCTATAATTCCTTCCTCAAAATAGGAAGTCCTTCCATTTGGAATGTGGACAAATGCAATGGTATCTACTGTCCTAATTTCTTTCGACACCCATTACTTGATATCTGGAACCATCTTCCAATTGAACAGGTATATATAAACACACACAAATATGCTGCATATATTCTTGAAGAGTACAGCAGTAAATTAGCTTATCGATGTATTTATATTAAATGTGAAAGATAAATGGCTATTTTAATCAAATACTACCTGCATGGCGTGTAAGTGGTCTTTATTGATCCGGCCAGCTATGAGCAACAACTGTGGTTGTTTGTTCATTGTTCCCTTATATATCTGGGTGAAATATCTTCTCTAAGCAAGTGGCTGGTTGTGAGTATACACCATTGACAGGACGCCTAACGGGATAGAAATGCATGTATTCGTTTCACACGTCGCTGTTGGAACGATTTTCGCCTCCCTCCGATACATATTGTGCTTTTAAACACAGCACGTCAATAAGTGATATTACCTCTGTACAAATACTACAGTAAATTTGCATATGACGATGTTTTACATCATATCACATACACGCAACACACACACACACACACACACACACACACACACACACACACACACACACACACACACACACACACACACACACACTCACACAGGCGGCGAGCTGGCAGAAACGTTAGCACGCCGGGCGAAATGCTTAGCGGTATTTCGTCTGCCGCTACGTTCTGAGTTCAAATTCCGCCGAGGTCGACTTTGCCTTTCATCCTTTCGGGGTCGATTAAATAAGGACCAGTTACGCACTGGGGTCGATATAATCGACTTAATCCGTTTGTCTGTCCTTGTTTGTCCCCTCTGTGTGTAGTCCTTGTGGGTAGTAAAGAAACAACGCACATACACATATATATAAATATATTTGGGCTTTTCTTCAGGTAAAACTTGTGCTATACAAAAACCAAGCAGATATTGTAACGATGGTGTTTGATGGCCGTAATACAACCCTTCAAAGCTGGTTCTCACTCAACAATCTGAAAAGTTCTCCATGGACTGATCTGATACCAGAGAAAAACCGTCATTTCTCAGTGGCTGGAAATGGGTATGTTCTTACAATAACATTATATTGCGTAATTACCTGCATATTCTGAGGTCGAATACCGCGTCGTTTTTCATTTCCTCGGGTTCAAAAACCATGAACCAGTGAAATACCGTATCGATGTTATTAACTATATGCCTTTTCTCCAAATTTCCTGACATTCTACCTTCATTAGAAATCAATATTTTTACCTTATCTTTGATAAATCTATCTTAAACTGTTTGGGTATATTTATGTCATGTCTAGAAATTATTCAAAGTTCATAGGGGAATCAGTAACTACTGTCTGTCTATGTGTGTATTCATTGATCCAAGTTCCTCTGCTTTCCTTTCTTTTTAAGAGTTAGACTAATACATATATTGATATCAAACTTTGGTACAAGGCCAGCAATTTCGGGAAAAGAGATGCATCGATCACATTGGGCTCAGTCTTTAACTGCTACTTATTTTATCGACCCGAAAAGGATGAAATGCAAGGTCGACCTCGGCGAAATTTGAACTCAGAACACAAGAATGGACGAAAAGCGGCTAAGCATTTTGCCCAGCGTGCTAACGATTCTGCCAGCTCACAGCCTTTATTAATTCATTTCTTTAAAAATATATATTTTTCAGAGCGCAATTGCTTAACAATTATGTGTATGTGTGTGTTTGTGTGTGTGTGTGTGTGTGTGTGTGTGTGTGTGTGTGTGTGTGTGTGTGTGCGTGCGCGTGCGTGTGTGTGTGTAAATTCTGTGAAGGTGCGTGGCCTAGTGGTTAGGGCATTCGGCTCACGAACGTAAGGTCGTGAGTTCGATTCCCGGTGATGCGTTGTGTCCTTGAGCAAGACACTTTATTTCACGTTGCTCCAGTCTACCCAGCTTGCAAAAATGAGTAGTACCTGTATTTCAAAGGGCCGGCTTTGTCACGCTATGTGTCACGCTGAGTCTTCCTGAGAACTACGTTAGGGGTACACGGGTCTGTGGATTGCTCAGTCACTTGCACGTTAATTTCATGAGCAGGCTGTTCCGTTGATCTATCAGCTGGGACCCTCATCGTCGTAACCGACGGAGTGCAGAGAGGTATGTAAATTCTAATGTTTGTGTCTAGTTCTAGTTTCAAGAAATGAAGCATTTGAACGATAGATGCATTTTGTCGGCAAAATGGTTGTGAGTTTATTTAAATTCGTTACGTATTCTTAATTGATTTTCAACTACTGCAATGTAGAATTGCAACAACAAAAATTCCTCAAAGCCGTCCTTCCTTTATCCCATACAGAAACACACGCCGTTTCTATGTATCACAGGCTCGTTCTTCCTGCTCGTATCACCGTGGTTGGTTGATAATAATTGGCGATTTCAAAGGATGTAATTGGGAGAAATCAGACTATTACCCTAAAATCATCTACTCTAAAACGAATTTGAGTACGAAATGGCACGACGGTAAGTATTTCGTTGTCGTCTGAATGTCTATGATCTTGTCTTTCTGACTTAGTCAGAGTAGCATTATCAAAAACATTTATCCACGGAACACTTTTATGATTTTCCAAAATAAAAAGCAAAAAACAAAATGAAACCATAATTCTATTTTAGGAACAATGTTCACAACCTAACTTTAATTAACATTTGCATACACAAATCACTTTCATAACTTTATCCATTCTTTTTCTCGAACAGCTCTTGTTTCCTTACTCTGGTGCTTCAAAGAAATTGGGTGCATATATCATATAGGAGTGGAGGCGCAATGGCCCTGTGGTTAGGGCAGCGGACTCGCGGTCGGAAGATCACGGTTTCGATTCCCGGACCGGGCGCTGTGCGTGTTTATTGAGCGAAAACATCTAAAGCTCCACGAGGCTCCGGCAGGGGGTAGTGGTGACCCCTGTTGTACTCTTTCGCCCAACTTTCTCTAACTCTTTCTTCCTTTTTCTTGAGTAAAGCTGCGATGGACTGGCGTCCCGTCCAGCTGCGGGAGGGGGGGACAGATACGCCATAGAAACCGGGAAACCGGGCCCATGAGCCTGGCTAGGCTTTAAAAGGGCGCATAAATAAAAAATAAAATTAAAATATCATATGAGAAGCATGGTCTCCAGGGAAATATGTTCTGTGGTTCACATGTGATACACAGGATAAATAAAAGATTAAATGAGACCGATTATTCACAATACCCCTCACCCACCAACAGATATTTAATAATATATATTTTTAAAATAATGCGACCATACTGGGGTACCACCTAGAAATATTTTAGTCGAACAAATTGATTCCAGTATTTATTGTTAAAGTCTGCTATTCATTCTATCAGGGTGTTTTGTCGAACCACTAAGTTACGATAATTACCAGCTGAAATAAGCTATTTTGAGAAATATTTGATTTATGGATAGTAAAAAGAGAAAATGAAATACGTATCTACTTCTGAAATAATATATTTTTTTGAAGTGTTTGATTCTAGAAATGATGTAAATTGCTATATTCGAATTGTTAGGAAGTGTGAAGTGTTAGGGATGATTAGCTTCGAAAACTTTACTCCTTATTATATGCAAATTACCTCTTCAAACTTGAAATTTGTCATTGATTATTTATAAACATATTTACGCCTAGAAGCGAATCGCTGTAGTAAGAGATACATATGTCACGTGGTCTAGTTGTTGCTTGAATTGAGCTAGTCAATGATGAGATGCTTAAAACGTATGAATCCCCATTGTCGAAGTAAATGGCTTCACTATCATTGTTGTATGAACATTATATCAAGACTGTTGTAGTGTAAAGGTGAAATTTCGTGCTGGGTGCATAAAAAAGAAAACAAAAACTGAAGCAAACGCATGAACATTTAGCTGTGATATTTATTAGTAAGGCATAATATATTTGGCGTTGGTCGTTTACAATGAACGATATTAATAATTGCTGACTGGGAGGAGAGAATAATGCTTTGTGGATGTAAACAGCTATCAATGGAACATCATGCTGTATGTTCGAGCCTCGGCGATCTTTTATTCCAAACGCCTGAAGCGACCTGTCGGCAGACTGGGTCGCTGGGTAATAGATGAGGCATGTGAATCAATCGGCTGTTCTCAGCCACAATGGTAGTTTTTATGAGGTGAACTGTACGATTTCTTGAATATTCGAGAAAACCATGTCACGACACAGCCGTACACTGATTTGTCAATTGACAGATCGATCACGTGAAATTTTGATGGCTCGCTTCTGGTACGTAATCGTGTATCTAGCGGCTAGGGTTTAAATTACTGCTATACATACAAGTGATTATGATTAAAATTATTGAAAATGTATCAAGGGAGTAATGTCTGTAATATATCTTTTAAACAATGCTTTACCTATAGAGAGAAACCAATGACTTCATTTATATATAATATTATTCTGCTACAGTACTATTATCTAGTAGTAGTAGTAGTAGTAGTAGTAGTAGTAGTAGTAGTTATTTGATATTATTATTCTTGATACTTCCAGAATATGGAGTAGCTGATTCCATGGCCATATTTATCCAGCTGTGACGAAATTAACAACTGGATATCTACTGCAATTGTTACCAATCCTGAACGTTTACCAGCCCCTAACACTTGTTATGCGCATGAGTGTACATGCGCATAACAAGCGCATTATATATGCTTATACTGAATTTTAAATATTTATCCATATGCAAATATTTATCATAGATCCTATCATTCTTAGTAAATTTCTGTTGTGAAATTATGTACCTCCTGTTCTATTCTTTCGAAATTACGAATACATAAAAATTATAAATATATTGATTTACTGTAATTTATTTTCTGTTTGATCATTTATTTATTTTATTTTATGCACAAATTAGTATAGGTAATAAATAATTGTAATTTTTATAAATTTGTTTAATATCAGCGTATTTAAAATAAACAAACTTTTGAATAAATAATTAATTAAAAATCTTTTTAAATGACCTTAGTAAATTTCTATCATAATAATATAAGCATTTAGTTTTGGGATTTGTTTTGCAAGATTCTTTATGTGAGTTCGTGTGTTGAAGCATATTTTGTTGTGTCTGGGGAGAGTCATTCTCTTTTTGTGCCTTATTATTTAATTAACTCACAGGTAAAGTTTCCACTCATTTATTTTTCCTAAAATTTTCGTTCCGTCTTGCAAACTTTTCAATAGTTGTTGACTCTGTCCGTTATCCGAGCTGCTTTCTTTTTGTTTGTTTGTGCGCATGTGTGTGGGTCAGTTTGTGTGCGCATACGCACGTATGTATGTATGTATGTATACATGCATATAAGAGTGTGTGTGTGTGTGCGTATGTATATGTATGCAAGTGTGTACGTTTGTATGTATGTATTCTGCATATCTATGTGTTGGTGTTTTCATATTTGTGTGTTTTTATGTGTGTGTGTGTTTGCATATATGTGTGCGTGCGTGTGAGTACCTCTGTCTCCTCGTGTGTGCATGTCTGAGTGTGTCTGTGTGTGGGTTTTTCTAACTATGTAATGTGTCTGTATGTATGGATGTGTGTCTCTATATGTGTTCTTGTGTGAAGTGAAGTGTGTGTGTATATGGTCATGTGTTTCAGTCTTCATTTGCGTATGAAGGAATTTAGAAATTGTGTCCGGAGTAGTCGTGTGGTAAGAAGCTTGCTTCCCAATTACATGGTTCTAGGTTCAAACCCACTGTGTGGCAACTTGGGCATGTGTCTTCTACTATACACTCGAGCCGACCAAAGCCTTGTGAGTGGATTTGATAGACGGAAACTGAAAGAAGTCCGTTGTATATATATATATATATATATATATATATATGTGTGTGTGTGTGTGTGTGTGTGTGTGTGTGTGTGTGTGTGTGTGTGTGTGCCACCATCGCTTGACAACCAATGTAGGTGTGTTTACGTCCCTGTAACGTAGCGGTTCGGCAAAAGAGATGAATAAAATAAGTACTAGGCTTACAAAGAATAAGTCCTGGGGTCGATTAGAGAAGAATAAAAGACTATAACCGTGCTAGCGAAATGTCAGTTTTCTTCAACATACATGCTGAACGCGGCTAAGAGTGTATATTACGTATATGCTTTCTGCATACGCCTCGAAACACATCGCAACTAGGTCATTAAAACACAGCGACGTTTACCTATACGTATATACATTATATGTATATATAATTATACTTAAATCTATATGAACGATCATAACTTGTAAACTGTCAAAATGCAGTCAAACATAATGTCTAAAACTGATGATATATAAATCTACAACAATAAGCAGATATAGCTTATGATAACCAGACATTCAGAGCAGTTATATGTGTAATGAAAAATATATCTGTGAGTCATCGGGAAGATAACTTCATTAAAAGGAAGCCACGATTATGGATTTTATCGACATGTTACTCAGTTTTAAGCCACTTTCAACTCATTGTTTAAAGTCTAGTCTCTATATTGAACGATTTGTAATAGTGTACTGCATGTAATAATATGTAGGCCGTGAACGAAGTATGCAAGCAATGTAGAGAATTGAAAATGTTAGAGTAAAACATTCAGTTCAGTTTATTAATTTAGTTCAAGCTTACAACATCACATCTAAGAATTTCCTGTCCATATCGAGTGACAGTCACCAGATGAGGTTGGTTGGTTGAATTATTTCTTATATTGATTATTGTTAACGGGACTGGCTTAAGATTCAGAAATTCATGTTTGGGCGGCAGAAAATCGATAGGTTCGATACTCAACAATCAGAAAGATAAGTGCTGTCATAGGTTCAATAGATGGTTGCATTTATTGAAACATAGATTGAAAAATAACATGAAAATGTAGCATTAGTTATATGTCAGTAAAAGTTTTAGGTTCGAATCCAGCTCGTTTCTGTATGTACATCAACATATAAGACACGAACCACATGTTGTTTTTTATACGATATTGTCCCAAACAAGTCTTGAGAGCAGTGTAGTACGACCACAAAGAAGAAAAAGGAAAGGGCCCGCCTATTCAAAACATGTTGATTGACGGAGAGCTTAAGGGACTGAGTGTCACAGACCAGAAAGAAACAAGAAGGTAGAAGCGAGTTCCAGAAAGTAGCACTTTGAGGAAAGAAACTATAAGAACAACAAAGCTTATGACTAACAGGAAGCTCAACAGAGAAACGATGCGTCCGAAAAGAGAAGCAGGTAGCAGGTTTGAAGGTTTTTACTGAAGTTACTGGACGAGAAATTTCATCAGAGCAATGACCATACAATAAAATTTGTAACAATACAATAAAATTTGTAACAATACAATAAAATTTGTAAATACTTAATTAGACATGGCTACAGAATGAAGGAATGGAAATGTTTCTGTTGAAAAGACAATTGTTTCTGATGCCCTTTTTTCCAACTGAATCCAGATCTGCGATTCGTTTTCACCCCTGGTATACATTCCACCTTGGTTTTTCACACACAGAAAATGTAGTTTTCCTTCATTTTATTAAGTGTGAAAAATAATTCATTATCTCCTTTCCTTCGCTTAAATATTGTAAAATTATGAATATAGCTGATTTTTTTGCATAGATAGGTTAATTGTAGTAAGGTTTCGGACAGTTTTCAAGGGTTGTATTTCGTCCATCAAACACCATCGTTACCACAGCTGTCAGGTTTTTCTATAACACAAGTTTCACCTGAAGCAATAACAAGTAATATACAATATATGAGATATATGATATATATATATATATATATATATATATATATATATATATGTGTGTGTGTGTGTGTGTGTGTGTGTGTGTGTGTGTGTGTGTAAGAGTTTGTGTATGTGTATGTATGTATGTATGTATGTATGTATGTGCCCTTGGAAATACCTGTAAAAGTAAAGATGTAATTTACCAGTGTACTGTCACAACACAGTTTACTAAAAGGATATACATAGGAGCTACCAAAATGAAATGAATCGAAGACTAGCCGCATACCAACACTCTTTCAAAAATAGAAATAGCGTTAATTTGACCGGATTAAGTAAATATATTTGGGTACTTAAAGATAAAGATACTAGATTCGCTTTAGAATACAATATCTTCGCCTCCCCACCTTCGTACAATGTAAAAAACAAGAAATGCCATCTTTGCATTAATAAAACATTTTTCATACTAGCGGCACAATACCCATTACTTAATTGAGGGAAGAGAGAAACCTAACCTGCCTCCACAAGTGGGGGTTTACCTTCGCTAAATATGAATAGCATTATAGACCCTTGCGCCATCCCCCAAAATAGCACCCAGAGACCTTCACCCCAGAAATAGTAGTTCTTGATATTAAATGAAGGCATATATAAACTCCTAGATTAAAGCTAGTTTAGTAAAATTACATTCCTGGGTCCTTTATGGGTGTTCCAATAGTAATATCCCTATCCCTTCACCAACATATCCGAGTTTAAATCCCACCCCACACCCATAGAACTAATTACATAATATATATTTATTAAGCCATTTTCCCCTAATATAACCTACTCACCCACTTTAACAAATGCTAGTTCTTTCAATCATGAACCTAATTTGGAATACAGAGAGCATCAGTACTTAACTCCCAGTGATTAATCCCCTTTATCCCCATCCCTCTAAGAGAGCCTGTACCCGCCATTTCAGCTAAAGCTGTACTGGCAACTAATTTTACTTATCTGAAACTCTTATACCATGGGTGAGCTTGTTTTCACTAGCTTCAATCTGGACTTAACAACTGGTGTTGGTGTGTTTACGTTCCTGTAACCTACCGGTTCGGCAAAAGAAACCGATAGGATAAGTACCAGGCTTAACATGAAAATAAGTCCTGGAGTCGGTTCATTCGTTTAAAAAAAATAATAAATTGTTCAAGGTGGTGCTCTAGCATGGCCACAGTCTAATGACCGAAATAAATAAAAGATAAAAGGTACACAGTACAATATAGATGCATAAAAGCAGAAAACCATTTCAAGAGGAATAAGTTCGGGAATTAATAAGAATCCTAATATCGTAAGAGTATGTTCTTACAATAAAAGATGTTGACTACTGTGTGATGGGATGAAGTGGAATGAACATTACCAGCAGGATGACAGACAATAGTTAATACTTTATGGTACATTATCATTAATATCGACTTGGAGGTGAAGATCTTATCCAAAATTGTTTGTTGCTTATGATACATCATGGTTTTGTACAACTCAGTGGAGGAACTCCTCTCGCAATTTCTATGTTATGTTCACAATTCGGAGCATTATCAGTAAAAACCAGCAGATCTTCCTCTGTCAGAGCCAACCCTTTAACAATAATATTTTATCGTCAATTTAAGTGGTGAAGATGGAACTTCCATTATTTCCCCTGCAATCAGAGCTTGTGCTTTTTATAACCGTATCAGTTACTCGTTAAATAAACTTTCTCTGTGTGACACATAGAGTCACATCATTCTTTATGACTTCTTCGAATCCTACATCCTTTGCAAGTGTCAGAGTATTTTTCTGGATTTGATGCAGAATTTCTACTTGAATAAAACTTGTAATGCCATTGCTACAGTCTGATCATATACTTTTCCAAGCACTATTCAAAGTTGAACGTTTTGCTTCATTCCACAACTCAGTTTTATTATCCACAGCATCCATTATGCTGAATTTCTTCTAGAAATCTCCAACTGTAGGTTTGTCCTTCCTGTCAATTGCTTTCACAAGTTGTTCGAAAGTTCTTCTCATGTAATATGACTTTGAAGTTAGCTGTCACACCTTCATCATTCGACAGGAGCAAAGGAGCTGTATTCTTGGGGATATATTCTATTCTCACATTATCAGAAAGGTCATCTACGTTTGCTGGGTCGCTCAGTGTATTGTCTAGAAGTAATGTTCTGTTGGAAATATTATGCTGGCACTGTCCCAGACATAATCAGCCATGCCAAATCAGTAGTTGGTTAAACTTCGTGTAATCCATGAAAGCCCTTAGATTTTTGGATTGATACACGTGTAGGGGCTTTAATTCCATATTACCAGCAACATTTTCTCTCAAAAGAAGTTTCAGATAATTTTTAGAAGCTTTAAATCCTGGTGTTGATTTTTATTTTCAAAAAATAAAAGTTATAGCAGGCATGCACTTCTAGAAAATTGCAGTCTCATTAACTTTGTATACTTGCTCTGGTGTGTAACTCCCTTCAACAATTGTTTTCTTTAACTGCTCAGGATAATTAGTAGCAACCACTGTATCAACACTTGCAGTCTCAACAGTCATTTTTATGTTGTGCAAATTCATGTGCTTCTTAAAACTTTCAAACCAGGCTTCAAAAGAAGTTTCACCTTCCTTTTCTGCAAATCATCATATAAACTTTTGGCTCTTTTTTGATTTCCCATCATGTTTATCGGCTCATTTCACTGATTCTGAACCTGGATCAATACATTCAGGAGTCACTCCATTTTAAGCATTACATTAGATCTATGGAAAAATAAGATCCAGGCAGTTAACAGAGTGGCTTCTTGAGCACTTGACATGATTTTCTCTCTGTTGTCCCACAGTAGACATTGTTGTCCTGCAGTATTGTTCCCACAGTGAATATTGGAAGATCTAATGTTTTGACAATATAACTGAGTTTTACTTCTGCTTCAAGTCTTTTTGCAACATCAAGTTTAATATCTTGTGCAATCCCTTTGCGGTTCCTTTTTGCACAACTGCCTTCAGTTCCCACTTGATAGCTTCTTTCCAGACATCTTAGATTGAAGGCAAATCCAACAGCGGCAGCAATTAATTATCCACAACAAATATGTAGTAAAAAAATTGGTCCAGGAACGATCTGTTTCTGTGAGAGCGGAAAATTGTCTTCTTATAGATGTAACAATGAGAATGAGATGAAAAGGCGAAGGACTGAGAAAGAGAAAGTACTATGTAATAACAGTTAGCTGAAGGATCACACAATTTTATAGGCAATTCACCCCTTGCGTTCCTGACTTAAGAAATAAATAAATACACACACACACATTCGCACGTACGTACATACACACACATTCATATATATATGTGCCTCTGTGTGTGTATGTGTATGTGTATGTGTGTGTGTCTACTCTCACTATGTACTCATACATACATGTGTGTATGTGTGCGCAAATATGTGTGTAGCGTGATAATTTTTCAAGTAGTTATCTGTATACTTTGATCTTGACTAAAACACAAGTGGCCATTGTGTTAAGATGAAGTACGTTGTTTTAAATTGTTAACACTTTAAAACTACGCAATATGCGTTCCCGTGAAAGTGAAATTACAGACCGTATCCTAGAATTACTGGTCCCTACTTCACAATTCCCGTACGCGTGAAATCCTGTAACCTAAGGTAGCCGGAATGTGAGGGATAGCTGCACAAATATTTGGGGACCAATGACAGAGTACTTTCGCTTGATAAAAATTGTTTTACCAGGGCAAGCAGTCCACCTTGGAATTTATCACTTGCATCATTCGTACGGATAGTAGTAAAGGTCTTATTCAGAGCCAACCTCATGGTAGCGATTCCACCACCTCTCTTTCTCACCAAGCTCGGATTCCATTGCACATATCTTCCATCACCTTATCCTGCAAGAGATGCTGCAATTGTCCTGCAATCGATACCACCAGAAATCCTGCCGACCACGGTTTCGTAATCTCTTCTGCAGCCGGCCATGTCACGTTTTTCAGCCTTTACAGTGTTCTCAGTGCATTGAGCAGCGGCCATGATATCGGCATTTTGATACTCGGTGCGAATCATGGTCCATGTAATTCTTTTCCAAAATTCAAATGGCTCTCAGTCCTCCATGCCAGCTAACCTTTTCTCAACTGCAACTTCAGTCTTAATGCTCTCCCACACCATTGACTGTTCACTAATACAGTACATAAAACTTGTTACGGAGAAGGAGAGACGCATAGAAATCATCAAATTTAGCCTGAGCACCCTTTATACAAAAGTGGTAAGAAGTTTGCTTCCCAGCAACATGGTGTTGAGTGCAGTCCCACTATTTGGCTACTTCGCTACTTCGCACACTGTGTCTTCTACCATATCAGTTCAAAGCCTTGTGAGTGGATCTAGACGACACAAACTGAAATAAGCTCTTCGTGTATATATATATATATATATATATATATATATATATTCACACACACATACACACACACACATATATATATATATATATATATATATATATATATACACACACATATTTATATGTATATATATATTTATATGTTTATTTATTTATTTATTTATTACTGGTGAAGGCCGGCTTATAGGGTTATTTTGGGTTTCTGACCATAAAGGATACCTTTATTGCGTATCCTCGGACCCTAAGACCTTTTGGCTTATGACTGTCTTTAAAAATATGGAGGAAAGGATCGGATTATCTCCCTTTGCTGCTGGCCATTGGCTTCCGGTTGTGTTACCCTCGTTCAGCTATGCCATCTATAAATGTGCTTTGGCACACTTTTCAAGGCCAAACTCCATCCCGATATCATCACTGAATCCTTTCACAGTATGTAGTAGTCCTTCAAGCTCTTCATCATCTTTGCCATATAGTTTTAAATCATCCATATAAAATAGATGGCTTATTTTTCTGTTGTCAATTTTGTAGCCATTCTCTGTTCTATTCAGTTCACTTGAGAGTGGTATTAGTGCTATGCAGAAAATTAGTGGTGAAAGTGAGTCACTTTGGAAAATGCCACAGTTTATGCTAATATTGTTTAAGCGCAATACTCCATTAGAATGATATAATTGGAGCTTCGTGTTCCATAGTGACATACTATACTTTAAAAAATCTGAAATCACAGGAGAAATTTTGAAAATGTCCAGCGATTTCAGAATCTACGAATGTGGTGTGTTGTCAAAGGCATTTTTATAATCAATCCATGAAGAGCTGAGATTTCTGCGATTGTTATGGCAGTTCTCAAAGATCATACGATTAATTAAGAGCTGATCTTTGCATCCGTATGAGCCTCGTCTGCAAACTTTTTGTTCGGTGAGAAAGAAGTTATTCTCTTCCATAAACGTATATGTTTTCTCCACTAGAATAGATGTCAAAATCTTATAGGTAGTAGACAAACATGTTATAGGCCGGTAGTTTTTGGGGTCTTTGGTTTCGTTATTTTGGGGGAGGAGGTAAGTAATACTATTTGCCATCCAATGGGGAGTTTTTTCCGGGTCTTTCATAATACTATTAAATAGTATTACTAACATTTTGTGTGCGGATGAGAGTGATGAGAGCCAGAAATTTGGTACTCTATCAATACCAGGGGATTTCCACTTATGAGCCTTCGTTAGTGCCCTCCTTAGGTCGGCGATTGAGATATCTTCCCATACCTGTTCTTGTAGATTTTTGTAGGTGTCTTGGGTGCGTTTGATCCAGTCTACGTTTTCATTGTATGGTTTCTCATCATGATGTTATTATTATTATTATTATTATTATTATTATTATTATTATTATTATTATTATTATTGTTAATAATAATAATAATAATAATAATAATAATAACAATAATAATAATAATAATAATAATAATAATAATAATAATAATAATAATAATAATAATAATAATGGTTTTGAATTTTGGTACAGGGCCAGCTATTTTAGGGTGGGGTAAGTCGATTACATTGTTCCCGTTTCTCAAACTGGTATTTATTCTATTAACTCCGAAGTACAAATGGCTAAGTTAACCTCGGCAGGTTTTGAACTCAGACTTTAATGATAGTTGCAGCAACAGCAACAACAACATTAGCCGTGATACTTTGTTTGAATATATAAAAAAAGTGCGAGGGCGGAGAGAAATAAGAGACACACAATGTTTAAAAAAAGCAATTAACGTAGGTGATGATGAGATAAAGGCAGGTGGGAGATACTAAATGGCCGATGAAAGATCAAACAATCATTGAGATAATGAATTTCCGTTGAGAAAAAATATAGTTTACCTAATCATCTCATTGTATCTGACATGAACAGATAACGACGATGTGAACATAGGTTTCTGGCCTGAATAGAAATGATAAAACTACACATGCACATAATTATATATGCATAATTTTATATATATATATATATATACGTGTGTGTGTGTGTGTGTGTGTGTGTGTGTGTGTGTGTATATATATATATATATATATATGTATGTATGTATGTATGTATGTATGTATGTATGTATGTATGTGTATATATATATACGTATATATATATATATATATATATATATATATATATATATATATATATATATATATATATATATATATATATATATATATATAAGAATTTAAGGATTGGAGAAAACGCATGTTATAATTGCATACTTTATTCCTACATATGTTTCAAAGGATTACAACCTGTGTGATCCATAGGGATCTTTGATATTAAAATTGTAACCTTCTCATCAGGGAAAGCATGGGAATCATCTTAAACGTAAGACATTATGACCGATTATGAAAAGAACTGAGCCCTTAAACCCAAAACAACCTTATTTCGTTTTAAAAGACCATAAGACAAACTTTTGGAATAACCCTAAATTACGCCTGATTTGTCCATCCAAATCAGATATTGGTATCCTTAGTAAAAATATACTTGATAAATACATTCCCAGTTTAGTTAACAAATTAAAACTTAGTTTATGGTCTAACTCTTTGCAGGTAGTTGACTGGTTTCGCAATATTAACAACAAAAACAATGCCAAATTTATCCAATTTGACATTTCTAATCTCTATCCCTCAATTAACCCCATTATTTTAAATAAAGCACTTTTGTTTGCTCACAAGAAGGCGGGTATGCCTAGAGACGAGTTTAAAGTCATTAAAGCAGCTAGAAATTCCATAATTAAGTTTAATAAAAAACTATGGATACGCAAGGACACACCAGAAGGATTCGACGTTCCGATGGGTAGTTCCGATTCAGCTCAAATTGCTGACTTAATATGCACATTCATTCTATACGAACTAGAAGACCAATTCCCAAATGTTAAGGGTGGTCTATACAGAGACGACTGTCTATTATACTTAGAGAACACCACAAATCAAAAAATACAAAAAGTTAAAAATAAATTAGCTAGGTTTTTTAGCAGAATGGGCTTTAGTATAGTATTTGAAGATGAAACATCTATAGCTAACTTCTTGGACGTCACTTTAGATCTACACACTAAAACATTTTTCCCGTATCATAAACCCTCCACTAACCTAAAATATATTGGTAAATCCAGCAATCATCCAAACTCAGTAACGAGAAATTTGGACAAAAATATTTCTCTTAGACTATCCAATCTTTCTACGAACGAATGCATTTTCAATAAGGAGGCTGAATTTTACAATTTAG
>NC_142955.1:14480406-14485406 GCF_046866305.1 Octopus bimaculoides | reverse complement strand
GCATGCTCATAAGATTGTGGTTTCGATTCCTAGACCGGGCGATGCCTTGTATTCTTCAGCAAAACACCTCTTTTTACTTTGCTCCAGTTCATTCAGCCGGCAAAAGTGAGTAATCCTGCGGAAGACCGGCACCCCATCCCGGTGGGGTATATGTATATATATACTTCATGGAAACCCTAAAACCGGCCCTATGGTTCTATATGACTATATATATGTTGAAAATATGAAAGGCAAAGTCGACCTCGGCGGAAGTTGAAATCAGAATATGGCGACGGGCAAAATACTGCTAAGCATTTCGTCCAGCTTGCTAACGACTCTGACAGCTCACCGCCTTCTCAATAATAATAATAATAATAATAATAATAATAATAATAATAATAATAATAATAATAATAATAATAATAATTATTATTATTATTATTATTAATAATAATAATAATAATAATATTATAATAATATAATGGCGGAGTATGAGTCAATTACATCAACCTCAGTGCTCAACTGGTAATTATTTTATCGACACTGCTTGAGACACCGCCTTCTCGGTAATAATAATACAGTACCGTCCCGAGTCATATAGAATTATAGGACCGGTTTTAGGGTTTCTATGAAGTATATATATACCCCACCGGTCTTCCGCAGGATTACTCACTTTTGCCGGCTGAATGAACTGGAGTAATGTAAAATGAGGTGTTTTGCTCAAGAATACAACGCATCGCCCGATCTAGGAATCGAAACCACAATCTTATGAACATGCCGAACCGCTAAATTACGTGGACATCACATACCAACATCGGTTGTCAAGCGATTGTGGGGGACAAACATGGACACACAAGCATACACACACATATATAAATATAATTATATATATATATATATATATATATATATATATATACGATGGGCTTCTTTCAATTTCCGTTTACCAAATCCACTCACAAGGCTTTGGTCGGCCCGAGGTTATAGTAGAAGACACATGCCCAAGGTGCCACACAATGGGATTGAAGCCGGAACCATGTTGCTGGTAAGCAAGCTGCTTACCACACAGCTACGCCTATATATATATTTATGTATGTATGTGTGTGTGTGTTTGTATATATATATACATATATATATATATATATATATATATATATATATATATGTATATATATATATATATATATATATATGTATATATATATATATATATATATATATATATATATATATATATATATATATATATGTACATATATATATATATATATATATATATATATATATATATGTACATATATATATATATATATATATATATATATATATATATATATACATATATATATATATATATATATATATATATATATATATATATATATATATATATATATATACATGTGCATGTGTGAGTGTGTGTGTGTGTGTGTGTGTGATTATGGATGCTTCACTGTAACTAAAACCTAAAAAGATGGAGTTTTGTGTCTTAGTTAGAAACCGGTTTCTTCTTCGGAGGAAGAATTTGAATAATTAAATAAAGAAAAAACATACATACATACATACATAGTACACACACACATGCACACATGCATGCATACATAAAACATGCATGTACACACACATACACACATATATATATATGCATATATATACATTAATACATACATACATACATACATACATACATACATACATACATACATACATACATACATACACACACGTGTGTGGCGGGCTTCACTCTGAACTATGAAACTCTACTCAATAAAGTTTAATAATCGCACATGTAGATAAAATAAACTCAGACCAAAGTTGTTTTTTCTCTTCGCACTTTTTCTGTCTATTTGTCTGTCTTTCTGCCGGTCTGTCTAGCAATGTTTGTTGTAATTACGTATTTTTTTCCAACAAGCTTAACAATGTAAACACTTGAAAAACTACAAAGTTTCCAAATTATTTAGTTCAAATTACATTATACGTGCATATGAGTGGCCGGCTAGGCTGTGTAGCATAGAAGTTTCTTTCTAAACCACATAGTTTCAGGTTCGGTCCTAATGTGAAGCACCTTGGTCAAATGTCTTCTACTATAGAAGCCAGAACCTTCAGCAAAATTTGTTGATGGACACTGAGAGAAGCCCGCTACATACATGTATGCATGTATGTATGTATGTATGTATGTATGTATGTATGTATGTATGTATGTATGTGTGTGTGCGTGCATACATGTTAATATAAATTTATGTATGTATGTACGCATTTATATGTGCGTGTGTGTGTGTGCACGCGTTTGTATGTATGCAAGGGACGTTGTAGTCGAAGGAGTAAAATCAAGCCCAGTAGTGGTGTTCCACAAGGCACTGTGTTGGGACCACTTCTTTTCATAAGCTACATCAATGACATTACTAACATTATCAAGCACAGTAACTTAAGGATATTTTCAGATGATTCCAAGATCCAGAAGATTATCAATAAAGTGGAGGACCGGGCATACTTTTATTCAGATCTACTGGCTGTCATCCAATGAGCGGAAAAGAATATGCTGTTGAACGAGGACAAATTTGAGTTAATCCACTTCGGAAAAGAGGACACCCTGAAACTCCCATACTTCCTTCCTTCAGGTGAAACTCTCATGGCATCCAACAACATCAGAGACTTGGGAGTAATTGTGGACAACAACATAAGCTGGGCTGCTGATATAAACAGACAGTAAAGTTGACATGGCCCGCAGCATGTGTTCCTGGATCCTCAGAACTTTTCAGTCGAGAGATATCCACACCATTATTCTCCTTTTCTCCACTTGTGCCTGACCTCACCTTGAATATTGTTGTCTACTGTGATCTCCCCACACGAAACAAAGTATCATGAAAATCGAAGCACCTCAAAGGTCAATTGCAAAAAAATGATAGATGAGGTGACAGGCCTTGGCTATTGGGGTCAACTAGAGAAGCTCAGGCTTCTCCAATGCCGCTGTGAGCACTACGTCATCTTCATGATGTGGAAAATATTCCATCAGCATTGCCCAAATGATGTTGACATCGCCTTTAAGATACACCCAGACTTGAACCCCGTGCTCTCCGCCCACAACATAAATCATACTCGCTTCCCATAACGACAATACGGCACAATTATTTCACCTCAATTGGCCCCACTCTCCTTAACGTTACAGCAAACCACATTAAAGCAGACACAGACCCCATAAAGTTCAAGAAGTCTTATGACAAACTCCTTCAAAAAATCCCAGATAAACCCCCAACACTCGGATCTGTCTCCCTAAACAAAAACCCTCTACTTGAGTGTACCACGTTGCCCGATTCCTGATTTGAATGACTTTGCTAGGTGGTGCTATTAAGTTAGACATAGCCTGGGCCAATACTGACTGAAACCTATCAAAGTATCAAAGTATACACACACACACACACACACACACACACACACACACACACACACACACACACACACACACACACACACACACACACACACACACACACACACACACAACTATACGCATACTAATTCCTCACGCAAATACGTAGCCAAACACAAACATACACAAGCTGATTCACATATTTTATCTTCTTTATATATTTTTCACCGATTTTTACCGAAGAATCAAATGAAACTGAAATTCTAAAATTAAAATGTTATCTCTGTCATACATTAATTCAGTTGTGTAGTGGTGGTGGTGGTGGTGGTGGTTTTGAAATCTATCTCTGTGGAACGGTCTGAGGTCCAATCTCGTGGTTTGGCATCATTTCATCTTTTTGTTTACTAATGGACTTGGGACTGCAATTGTGTTATTACTGATAGGTCTACACACAGATGTGTGTGTCTGTGCATGCGTGCAATTGTATATAGATATAAATATAGATATATGTGTGTTTGTGTGTTTGCACATGTGTACTTGTATGTATGTATGTGTGTGTGTATATATGTGTGTGTGTAAGTATATGTGTATGTATATATATATATATATATACATGTATATATATATATATATATATATATATATATATATATATATATATATATATATATATATATATATATATATATATATATATATATGTATGTATATACATTGATATGCATATTTGTATGTATACACTGAAGCATATATATATAACCGACCAATTCAAAAACGGTATCATTCCACTCGGTGGAACTGCTATGGGACGGAGACTAATCTGTACTAGTGATTAACATGGATTACTTTGCTGTTATCCTTGTTCTTGCTGTTGTTGTTTCTGGTGGACAAGCAGGTAAAAATCCTTTCCTTATTTGTTATTCTTCTCGTTTGACCCTTGTCAATTGTACCTGTATTTTTTTTTATGGGTATATATTCATGTGCTGCTCTCTCCCTCTGACTGGCCAGCCATGTATCTCCCCTAAAGCAACACACCTGATCCTTACCTCAATCTCTTTCTCTCTCTCTCTCTCTCTCTCTCTCTCTCTCTCTGACCGGGTAACGATTTATCTCTTCTACAGCAAGACCCCCGTCCTTTCTCAAAGGACCTTTATCTTGCAAGTTGCTTGTTGACCCTGCCACTGCAGCTGCCACGTAAAAGGCATCCAGCCCACACTCTAAAGTGACTGGCATATGGAAGGACATCCAACCGTAGAAACTATGCAAAATTGACAGTGAAGCCTGATACATGTATATGTACATGTATATATATATATATATATATATATATATATATATATATATATATATATATATATATATATATATATATATATACATGTATATATATATATATATATATATATATATATATATATATATAGATATATATATATATATATATATATATATATATATATACATGTATATATATATATATATATATATATATATATATATATATATATATATATATATATATATATATATATATATATATATATATATATATATATATATATATATATATATATATATATATGTATTTATGTATATGTATATATATATGTGTGTGTGTGTGTGTGTATGTATATATATATATCAGGTCATCCCA
>NC_142955.1:14465406-14475406 GCF_046866305.1 Octopus bimaculoides | reverse complement strand
TGTGTGTGTGTGTGTTTGTGTGTGTGTGTGTTTCTTTCAGGAAGAATGTGGTTTCTTTCTTATAATATTTTCCATTTTTATCCAACAGCTCAATAATGTCCGGATCACCAACATGGACTATTCTTCTGAAGGTCGACAGTTCACCGACGCCCTCATGAAGCAGCCCTTGAGGTTCTCGTTCCAGGACGGCAAGATCGAAGAAGTTTGTCCGATGTCAGAGGAACCAACATGGGTCCTTAACATCAAACGTGGTATTCTGTCAGCTTTCCAAAACTCCATGGACGATCTGGACAGAGATGTCAACATAACAGAGGTTGGTGTGTTAGAAATTCATGTTGGTGTTATGCTTAGGGTGCCATATATTTGGTGTTGTACATAGTATTGTTCTAGAGAATGTTTAAGAAACCATTAGAAAATTATTATTATTATTATTATTATTATTATTATTATTATTATTATTATTATGATTATTATTATTATTATTATCTTATGTTTGACTTTTGTTTTGCATTTGTACAAGTTGGATCCAAGTCTCACCCAGAGACCTCAAGAGACAACAAGTTAGAAGTTCATGTAGGTGTTATGCCTAGGGTACCATATATTTGGATTTGTACAGTTTTGTTCAAGTGAATGTTTAAGAAACCATAAGAAAATTATGTGTTTGCTTTAAAATTTGAGATCACATAGACAGTATTTTACGTAGGATATGGGCAGTTCCCATGAGCACTATCTTTTGAACTTCAGCCATTTTGGGGTTTCCTGGTATCTGAGCTAGGTAGTAATCAGCCCGTTTCGCTGTCATTCCCAGGGCACCTATGACAATAGGTATTGTTTTCGTCTTCAGATTCCACATTTTGCTAATTTCTATTTCAAGATCTTTATATTTGCTCAGTTTTTGGTAGGTCTTGACAGATACGTTTATATCGATTGGGACAGTCATATCAATGAGGAGGCATGATTTTTGTCTGAAGTCCTTCAGTATGATGTCTGGCCTATTTGCGTCTATCTTTCTGTCAGTTTGAATGGTGAAGTTCCAGAGGAGTGCAATGTGATCATTTTCAAGTACTGGGGGTGGTTTGTGTTCCCACCAGTTTTTATCATGGGGCAAGTCCAGGTTTTTGCATATTACCCAGTGAATATATTGTGCAGCTCTATCATGCCTGTTGAGATACTCTGTAGGCGCAAGCAGACTGCACATGGAGACAACATGATCGATGGTCTCATTTTGTTGTTGGCATATACGACATAATGGGGAGCTGCCGTTCTTTAATATGTTGGCCTGGTAGTTCTTTGTAGGTAGGCATTGATCTTGGGCTGCTATGATAAACCCCTCTGTTTCTGATTTCAAGCCAGAGGCCATTAACCATTGGTGGGTAAGGGCTTTGTCAATATCTGCATTATTCGCTCTCTTTGGGTATTTGCCATTGAGAGGTTTTCCATGCCATTTTTCAGTCATAATAGCTAAGGCAGCAATTTTAGCACAGGTTTTCAAGCGCTTAGCTTTTTCTGCAGGTGTTTCTAGTTCGTCGAATTCTTGAATTTGTTGCAATTGGAATTCACTTAGATAGTCCTTTGCCTGTTTTGTTACTGAGTAAGATGCTTTCTTGCTTTCATATTTTAAGACAAGTTTTAGCATCCAGTCCTCAGAGTTTTTCAGATATTATTATTATTATTATTATTATTATTATTATTATTATTATTATTATTATTATTAATATTATTATTTTTTTTTTGGTATCATCATCATTATTATTGGTATCGAGTAGCTACAATCTTTAGCACACCAGGCAAAACATTTAGCAACATTTCATCAAGCACTGGGGGTTGGGCGTCAATGAAATCAACTAATTTACAACAAATATTTCATGCCTTCTGCCTTGAGTAGAATGGATCATCATCATCATCATCATCATCATCATCATCATCATCGTCGTCGTCGTCGTCGTCATCATCATCATCATCATTAACATTACTTACAATGTTATTTTTTTCTCCTCCAACTTCAGACTGATGTTGTAGGCAAGTGTTCAACTGCGTACAAAGTGGAGAACAACTACATGAGTACTAGGACCATCCATAAGAGCAAAGACCTCCTCACTTGCAGTCACCGAGAGTACTACCGCATTGCCATGCATTCAGTCAAATACAATGTCCACTCTGTGAGTATTTATTAACTGTTGTTGATACATACATATATATATATATATATATATATATATATATATATATATATATATATATATATATATATATATATATATATATACATACATACACATACATATGTTGATATGTTAATGATATGCTAATATAAATGTGCTAATGATATGTGCAAATGTGCAAATGTGCAATTTAGATTCATATCGTATTATTGATGAAATGTTCCCATCAGAAATGTGTCACGGTCACAGGATTAGCTAATGAGAATCTAGTGATGTATTAATGACACTTTTATGGGAAATTAATGATATACCTATGACATCTTTTATATCCTCAAAATGTTCCCATGTGTAATTTGTTATGGTCCCATGATTTCTGAATGATAATGATAATACGCTAACAACATACTAATGAAATGCTTTGTATCCCTGAAATTATGTTAGCAGTAATCCGTCATAGTCTTAAGGTAAGCGATTGAGATGCAGATAATATGACAATATGTTAATGTTAATGAATGCTAATGAGTTGTTAATATATTAATGACATGTTAATGGAATTTTAACTATATGCCAATGATATGCTGATGTTATCTTAATGACATGCTAATGATATGTTAATGCTATGTTAATATGTTACTTGTATGTTAATGAGATGCTAATGATGTTAATGAAAAAATGATAAGCTAATTACATATTTCCTAATCCCAGAATGTCCTCATCAGAAATTTGTCACAGTCACATTTGTTAAGGTCAATGTTATGTTAATGGTATGTTAATGGTATGTTAATAAGATGTTAAGTTGTTGCGCGTGATACATTTATAGCATGTTAATATGCTAATGACATGTGCGTTACTATCAATGGAGCATTTCTATAACGGATTTACTAATGTCACATGTTTAACACCTCAGGGACTTAATTAATTAACTCAATTCACTTTTAATTACAGAAGGTACAATCCATGCCTCTAATGAAGAGCTACCACAATTGCGTCCAGACACTGGACACGTCCAGCAATATTCTGACCAGCAGCGAATGTACTGAAGAAAACATATTCAGGCCGTTCTCGAATGGCAAGAGTGGTGCCATGACAGAGCAGACGCAGAAGTTGACTTTCAGACAGAAGAGTTCGTCAAATCATCGACAGACAGGTGAGGCTTCCTGGGAGCAATCAGAAAATTTGTGATGATTCGCACATTCACCAGTATACTAGAAGTGGTAGTAGTAGTAGTAGTAGTAGTAGTAGTAGTAGTAGTAGTTTTTGTTGTTGTTGTTGTTGTTGTAGTAACTTTATGAGCTAACAAAATAGGTAGCTGGGTACGATTCCCCACAAATTTTACATTTAAACTCTTTAGCATTATTTATTTGTTTATTCATATTATTATTTATTTATTCACATTCTTTGAAATTAATAATGCATTATTTCACAATTTTGGCATTTCGATGACGTAATCGTTTCTTTTTAAGCGATAGTGTAGGGTAGGTGTGAAAGACCAAATCTGAGCAGTTTGAAGATAAAACAGGTAGAATTTTGGGGATGGCAGGGCATGTTTGAACGCTAATAGCTTAAATTTCACATTTTATATTTCCAGTTCTGCATTTCATAATTCATGTTTCCCATTTCATTTTTTATATTTCACGTTTTGCATTTTCTTCCATATCTTACATGCTATATTTCACATATTTCACATTTCACAGGTCACATTTCTCATTTCATATTTCACATTCCACATTTCATATCTCACACCTCACATTTAAAATTTTATGTCTCACATTTCTCGTTTCACATTCCACAATTTTACATCTTTCATTTCATAGTTTGATTTTTCACATTTTATATCATACATTTCACACCAGCTTTGCATATTCAGTCAACGACAGTAAAATATTGAGGTCAGTTAATCTCAACTGCATTTCTCTTTCAAAATTTGTATAGCCCTTTATCAATAATAGGGACCACAATAATAATAGTCTGAATTGCACTAAGTTTGACTTTTCTTTCACACTTCCAGCTTCAGTTGCATAAACCAGAGGTCCCCAACCACTGGACTATGAATCATATGGTACTGGGACACACACAAAGAATAAATTTTGAAATTCTTTTCCTATTTTATCGACTATTGCAGTCTAAAGGGTGCTTTTGCATTATATACATCACATATATGTATTATAAAAAAAATTAAGGATCCCCTTCAGTCATGAATAACTATGGACCTACATTTAGAAATTTCCCCTCCGAGGCACAAGTCCGGGCAAGTTTGTTTATGGAAGACCACCAGTCGCCCATAAATACCCGCCTCCTTTCTCCATACCGCCGATGTTATCCCAGAGAAAGACAAATCTTGAAACCATTGACTTCGCAACTCATTTCTACAGCTGAAAAGTGAAATAAAGTGCCTTGCTCACGACAAGAGCACTATACAGAGCCCGGCCCGGGAATCGAACTCACTACCTCGTGATTGTGAACCCCACACTTCAATATATATATATATATATATACGAGAACGATAATATTTCCCAAAATAATATTGTTGTGTGGCCACAAGCATATGCCGTACAGGCAAATTAATAATAATACTAATAATAATACTAATAATAATAATAATAATATATATATATATATATATATATATATATATATACTAGGGTACATTAGCACCTTCTTCGCTAAAAATAGAAGTCAAAATATTTCTGAACCACAGAAGAATCACAAAATTAATACAGGCATGATAGGAAAACATTTTAGTGAACAAAAATAGCGTCCTACGTCGGCAAAGAATGCAAGACGAATGCTGATTAATTTGATATCATGATTTCGAATTTAGCGCCTAAGGTGCACGAGCCTCCTCAGTCAAATCTGCCAATGACGACTACTAAAATTTGCCCTACCATGCCTGTAAATTCATTTGAGTGGCCTAACATCATTGAAACAAACGAAATGCGTGAAATTATTTTTAGCGAAGCAGGTACTTATGTAGTACCCTAGTATATATATATATATATATATATATATATATATATATATATATATATATAGAGAGAGAGAGAGAGAGAGAGAGAGAGAGAGAGAGAGAGAGAGAGAGAGAGAGAAAGAGAGAGAGGAAAAATCCAGGGGAATAATTACAAGGTAGCTAAATGTTGCTAAGGTGTCCCAGGATTTATTTCCGGGATAGTAAATCGTATTTAATAGAAAATAGGAAGATCGAATAAGGAGACGAACATTCGAGATGTTATTAAACCAAATATCTTGAAGTTGTCTACATATGTTTCGACGGGTGCGCTCCAAAATGTCCGACATGATAAATTACGGTCAGCAATGATTCAATCTCATCAGACAAAATGCTTTGCTATATTTCGTCCATCTCCACGTCCTGAGTTCAAATTCTGCCAAGATTGGTTTTACGTTTCATCCTTTCGAGGTTGTTAAAACAAGTACCAGTCAAGTACTGGAGTCGATGTAATCGACTTCCTTCTTCCTTCAAAAACTACTGGCTCTGTTCCAAAATTTGAAACTGTTACACGTGTATTTCATATGTATTGTATATGTAGTAATTCAATTGTGTATGATGCATTTTATTCTGTTTTGTTATGTATGTGATTCTTTGGTCTGTAGGAAAATTGTCTTGCATGAAAGCACGGTGCAAAACAGGTTTGGGACTACTGCCATTGACCATACAACTCCCCATCTTCTGAATTACCAAGCATCTAAAAATTACTCCTTGATGCTAGTTCGTTATTATAAATGTCTTTAAATTGGTTTTCATTTCAGAGCGCTTCAGCCACAGAAGTGATTTACTGTTCGACCACAAAAAGAAAATGCATTCAGACCAATTCTCCACACAGGAGATTCTGAGTGTCTTTGAGGAACTCTGCGACAAAATGAGTGAAGACATAAGGCCCGAACTGCCGAAAATGCTCAACAACTTGATCGACCTCATGAAAAGTGTTGATTATGCGACTCTTCGCAAAATTTACAGTGGCATTTCAAAAGAAAGTTTCTGTCGGAAAAATTCAGACCGCACCAAGTTAGTATTTTCTTTATTTATGTTCAAGGGTACCAAAATGTTCTGTCGTATATTTAAGCAATTAGTCTGAGAGTATAGGATACAAGTCAAAGTATTGGGGAGTTATCCTAGAGGCTAAGTAAGCCTTGACCTATAGTGCAAGATCATCTCAACTAGATTGGGAAAGGGTATGAAATACAACATTACTTTTTGGTATCCCTAATATTTTGTGACTACAATGAGTGTGAGGTTGACCTAATGGTTAGGGTGATGGGATCAAGATCATAAGGTTGCAGGTTCAATTCTTTGATCAGGTGAGTCATTGCCCCTTTTTCTGCTTTGTTTTTGTGCTGCCGGGATGGTCACTTGACATGGTCTAAGCTACTTCTGTAAGATCAGTAGTATTGATGTTGTTTAGCCCCTGGTCAGACCTGATCCAGGAGACCTATAATCCAATGTGTTCTAGACCGTCTCATCTTTTATTCGGACAGTGTAGCTAGGACTACATTATCAAATATGTTCTTCATTATTGTTGTTGCTGTTTAACTTCAGTTAAGTCCCAATCTCAGCATACCTATGATTAAAGATGTTCTAACCATGACCGTCCAGTCTATTCAAACATAGTGCACCAAAGACTACATTGTTCGATATATCCTTCATTGTTTTAAGATGATGTGAAATTTGGCAGTTATTTCTAGCAATTCTGAACCACCACATCGACATCCACGCATTGTGTCATCATTCGGTACGATTATTACCTCTGTTGCAGGAGATATTTCCGTGACTCTCTAGCAATGTTAGGAAACGTGGCATCCGTGAAGATGTTCCAATATCTGACTTCAATAAATCAATTCGAAGATGAAGACATGGTTATGTTTCTAGCAGTCCTTTCGGTCACCCAGAACCCATCGAAGGAAATGGTCCAAGCAGTCACCGTAAGTATTTCATCACTGTCATCATCGTCATCGTCATTTAACATCTGTTTTCCATGCTGGCATGGGTTGGACGGTTTTACAGGACCCTGTCAAGCTCCAGGTGTCTACTTTGGCATGATTTCTACAGCTGGATGCCATTTCATAACTCTACCCAATTCACAGAATGTTCTGGGTGATTTTTTTGTGACACCAACATTATGACTTCATGATGATATTAATCGCAATAGCTTGATATTTTGAAAGAAATTAATCCTTTGAAATTAAAAAGAAATTTATTGAAATTCTAAACATTCATTGCAATATTTCAGCGCACATTTGCAACACAGGTGTTTTCATAAACTCCAGAAATTTCTGTGGTTCTGTTTCGGAATTTTGTTTTCACATATGTACGTCTGACTTTATTTCTAGAGGTGGAAGTTTCTTCAACAGGGCGTTTAACAGTATATAAACGACCGTGAGGTGAATTTCCACAAAGTTCTTTAGCAACGTTTTTAATATATTTCCTTCAACTAACAGCTGAGCTGCAAACACTTGTGTATATTACTCAGCTGTTTATAAGAGCAACATCCAAAATATCATTAACAAAACGTGCATTGGCCATCGTCTACTGCTTGTTTTGGTCAAGCACGCCTACGTTATAAAAATATATGGTGTCAGGCTTCTTCTTGGGTTTATTTTCAGAAAGAGCTTCTACATGTTGATGTAACGGACTTTGTTTTTTTTTTCCACTGTTACGGTGTGTGACAGTCGGCTTCTCTTTGGATTTTAAAACCACAGTTTCGGGGACTGGTTTCTCCAGTTTTACTGCTTCTGGTAATTCCCTTCGGTTCTGACGAATTGTTCCGACTGAACTGCAATTTTGTTTTGTTAGCTGTAAAACTATGCAGTTACTTAATATCTAAAACGTCACATGTATTTATAAAGAAAAGTAGATGTAAGTTTCAAAAGTGACCAATACTTCAATTGGCACGTGCGGTCCTTATAGGTGTTAAGTGGTTTATTTATTCATTCATTTATTTATAGTTGGTGCAAACAACCTCTACTCTATAGTGTATACAGATATGAAAAGTCAAGCACCATGATATCAAAATCTACAATAGTTTTTGAATTGTGTGCAATTAAGATTTCAAAATCCGTTGATTGATGCGCTCTATCCTTCTAGTGTTAAAAGTTTTCACCTAGCTTTTTACATCTCACATTTCATAATATTAATGTATTTTCTATACTTCACATTTCACAGCATTCATGTATTATCTACGATTCGTATTTCGCAGCCCCTCTTGGATAACAAGAATATCTCTCACACCGTCATGCTGTCCGTTTCATCTATGGCTGCTAGCTATTGTAACAAGAATCCAAAATGCGATGAAGATTTCGAAATTGATGCTCTTATCCAGAAATACATGTCATTTGTTGGCAATTGTGACAAAGCTGCTAATCCGAATGTAATCCAGGCTCTTCGGTCTCTTGGTAATATTGGTTATTCAAGTAAGGCTGAACGCACTTTATCCCAATGTGTGACAACAACCAGCTTTCCAATGGAGGTTAGAGTGTCAGCCATCGATGCCTTCCGTCGTATACCTTGTGATGCAAGGGTGAGTCTAACACAATAATTTCTTAAAAATTAATTTTATTATTTGCTTTTGGGTTTGGTCTTTATACATGTACGTATGGCAGCAACTGCCCCAACAACAAAATCAAAACATGCTCGGGGGCTTATGTACTATACGAAGTAGTCTGCAGTAAATGTGGCACATCCTACATAGGGAGCACCACTTGGAAACTACACGGTAGAATAAAGGATCACCTGCATATGGACACTTCAATAAAGAAACACGTTAGGAAATGTCAAGCCCAGAATTTCAGTGTCCATCAAGGCAGCCAACGTAACAAGGGCACTCTCAGAATCATCAAAGTCCTCCTTATAAGCAAAGTGAGACCAGCCATGAACAACAGGAAGGAACTACACGAAGCTGACTGGCTGCTATAGCAACACCAGTCAGTGAATGTCACCTTCCTCCTTCCCTACACACAACTTTTCACAAATGTCCTGAAGAAGGAATCTTGACCCCGAAATATAGAAATACAAAGTAAAACTGCCATTTGGTGTTGTTTCTTATTCCTTTTGTAGTTTTCTTTGTAACTCCTCGCATTGTTCGGGTCTTACGCAACAAACGTCTTTAAAATTATACGACACAATGCTTCATCAACGCTACCTCATTTAGAACATAGTTATTTATTTATTTATATACATATATATATAATATATATATTATATTGTAATATACATGTATATATATATATATATATATATATATATATATATATATATATATATATATATATATATATAATCATTTAAGGTTTTTTTTCCATGCTGGCATGGGTTAAACGTTTTGACTAAAACTGGTAAGCTGGAGAGTTTCATCAGGTTCCAATCTCACTTGGCATGGTTTCTATGGCTGGATGCCCTTCCTAACACCAAGCACTCCGAGAGTGTAATAGGTGCTTGTTTATATTCCACTGGTACGGATGCTTTTACGTGACACTGGCATCGGCCACGACTACGGTTTCACTTGGCTTGACGAGTCTTCTCAAGCACGGCATATCGCCAAATGCCCTAGTCACTTGTCATTGCCTCCGTGTAGCCCAACGTTCGAAGATCATACTTTACCACTTCATCCCATGTCTACACACACACACACACACACACACACACACACACACACACACACATATATATATATATATATATATATATATATATATATATATATATATATATATATATATATATATATATATATATATATATATATATATAATTTTATTATGTTGATTCATAAGTATTAAGGCACATCAACTCAAGGGACGCCAGATATGGCTAGATACAGCAAAATGGA
>NC_142955.1:14410406-14447906 GCF_046866305.1 Octopus bimaculoides | reverse complement strand
TAAACATGTAATCGCTACCAAAGTAGCAAGAGATTTCTCCCCAAAGGTCTAAAGTAGACGCCTTATGGATCGATCTCCTTGGTTATATATCAAAAATTTAAAAGAGAGTTTTGACGCTGATATCCATTATTATTGAAGTTTATTCCTATGTCAACATTTCTGTATAAGGCTATATTTAACTGTCAAATACAAGTTAAATAGATAAATTACCTTATACATCTTCAGGGTAAAAGGTAAATAGCAAGAAGTAAACACCAAAAACATCGTTCCTAAGTCTGGTTCATATATATATTTGTGTGTGTGTGTGTGTGTGTGTGTGTGTGTGTGTGTGTGTGTGTGTGCGTGCCTGCGTGTGTGCGTGTGTGTGTGTACATATACGAACATATGTGTGTGTGTGTGTATATATATAAACGAGAGCAAGAATGGAGAAAATCACATCTTTAATTAAAGATTTCACCACTTTCATTCATCGTTTCTCTTGTGTCAGCATATTTAGATACAGAAAGAAAAGGTATAAAATTCCAGTCGTTATTACTAAAATTGTTGTTCTTATTATTATTCTCAACAGTTGGAATAGGCCGATCCAGGCGTGGGCAACAAGGAGGACTTGAGGGGAAGATTGGTTACAAGTCTGGAATGGGTAATGCTCGGATGGTCTTTAAAATAGCAAAACAGAGTCGCATTTCTTTGTTGTACAACTTTGGACCCAAACTCAGTGACCAAATTGTCGTCTCAACCAAAGGACAGGAACAACGTCTCAAGAACTCTGTAACCTACATATACAGCATGTGAGTATACATGGTTATACACGAACACACTCACGCACACACACACACA
The DNA here is from genome assembly GCF_046866305.1 of Octopus bimaculoides. Classification (NCBI taxonomy): domain Eukaryota; kingdom Metazoa; phylum Mollusca; class Cephalopoda; order Octopoda; family Octopodidae; genus Octopus; species Octopus bimaculoides. The sequence goes on along the minus strand of NC_142955.1, from coordinate 14,447,069 downwards.
CACACACACACACACACATATATGTATATATATTTACGTAAATGTGAAACGTTGGAATGAGTGCTCACCACCGCATTTGGTGGATAAATAATAAAAGATTATATTCCAAAATGGAGGCGAACACCTTTCTCCATGTGATCGGCTTGAAAGATTGTTAAGATACTTGGATATTTTCCTACTCTTCTTAACATGAAACCAATGGTAGACTTAATTTACAAATAAAGAAATTATATATATGTGTGTGTGTGTGTGTGTGTGTGTGTAGATATATATTACGTCATATGTAAAGAAACCTAAGTTTGTTTTTGAAGCGTTGAATTGTATTGGAGAACAAGTAGAAATATTTTTTCGATACGTAAATACTGAACAGTATATATAAAGGATAAAATCATTTTAAGAATAGAAAAATTTGCCGGCAACCACCCATGAGGATCGAACTCACACCCCTCCAATATCCGGTTGGAGTGCTCTACCCTTTAAGTTAAACTGCCTACCAACGAATTCTTCTGCAATTTTAGAAGTTATAAAGTCATCGAGAAAGGCTAGATATCATATAAATTACAATACATTTCAACGCTTCAAAAACGAAATTTTGTTTATATGTGACATCTTTTGTAGCTTATTTCGTAACCAAAAAAACAGGTCCATATCACAAATAGTGAAAGGACGATTTTGGTGATTCATTTGGTGATTCATTGACAGAGATAGTAGAGAACCAATGCGATGATAAATCTCACCTCGGATCTAGAAAGTTTGCATGAATTCTGGCTCAGTTATATCTCTTGTGGCTCCAAATGATGTCATCTGTAGTACAGCGTTGTATTGCTTAATTTTGTTTCGGAAGTGCTTTGAATCTTGGTCAATTGATGACAACAGTTTCTTCAATAGCTCTGGAGGTTGGGGTATTGCATTGAGTTTAACCTTTCCACCACTGCAGGACAGTGCAGGTATCTCTCCAGGCCACTTCCTTGCTTTATAATGTATGCACTCAGTTGTCATTGCACCAATGGATACTCTAGTGTCATCTCCATAATGAACTGCTGGATCATAATTGAGAGCTGCTTCATAGAAGTTGCTTCTCTGAGCTGTTGCAATTGCTCTTCGTTCTGCAGTGCATACTTGTCAGCCGTGCATACTTCTGTTCATCACTTTGAGATGCTCTGGGTTTTGTAGTGCACAATCTGTTCGTTTCATTGTTATTCCTCCCTTTCTGCAGCTGTCTCTCTTTCCCTGGACAGAGACACTCTTTTGGTTGACCTTGACATTGCAGAAAAATTTGACACTTTCATTCTAGGCATGGTTGTATACGGATACAGAAATACACGGTGCAGAAGATGGTAAACAATGAAAATAATTGGGTAACGGAAACTATATTTCTTAATACGACGAGTATAAATTAAATAAGAAATTTTTACGGAAAATAAAGAATTATACGGGTTGAAGTGAAATTTGTCACTTATTGGACCAAAGAGACAGTAACAAAGAAACCAGAAAAAAGCCGTTAGCAACAGAAAAACACAAAACCGTCGCAAAAGTAAAGTTTTAGGGAAGTTAACTAAGTGTACGGATTTAAGTGAAATTTTTGAAGTTAATTCTGGCAGTGAATTATGAACTTACTTTTATCAGTAATTCCGTCAACAACAACAAAAAAAGCACAAAATGTTGCAAAGGTAAATAAGAAATTGCAGGCAAATTTAACAAAGTGTACGGATTGAAGTGAAATTTTGAAGTTACTTCTATCAGTAAATTATGTATGAAATTACTTTCATCGGGAATTGTGAACTTCTTTCTGTCAGTAATTTGTCGTTATTGTTTGTAAATAGCAATTGAAAACTTAGTGAAAAAAATAGCGACTGAACTTAAAATGAAAACAATAGCGTCTGAAATAGAGAGTGAGTTGTGAGTGAGATATAGAGAGAGGGGGAGAGAGAGATAACTAGTTAGACAAATAGGATAGATAGATTATTATATATTAGATGAGATTGTGATAATATTTTGACCAATGGATGTAAGGGAAACAATCAATTTCTGATAGTTATTTTGCAAAATGTTACCTCCCTTCTCCACGTAACCCAGGAACGGGCAATTTCTGCTTCAAGGGGCCCTTTACTCATTATATGAAAACATTTAAGAGGCTAAAACCATCTCTGGAACTTAAGTAATGTATGCTCCCAGTTTAGAGAAAATCAGTTGAAAAATACGGCCGTTATAATTTTTTACACACACACACACACACACAACGGGATTTATATTATATATATATATATATATATATATATATATATATATATATATATATATATATACATACATACATACATATATATATATATATATATATATATATATATATATATATATATATATATATATATATATATATATATATATATGATTGGGCTTCTTTCAGTTTCTGTCTACCAAGTCTACTCATAAGGCTTCGGTCAGCCTGAGGTTATAGTAGAAGCACTTTCTCATGGTGCCACGCAGCACACAACCATGCCTATCATAATCATCATCCTCATCACTCTCATTTTACATCCATGCTTCAATGCTGCGGCATGGGATAGGCGGTTTGACAGGATCTGATGTGCCTTAGGACTTCATCGTGCTTTATTGTCTGCTTTGGTATGGTCTCTGCGGCTGGATGCCCTTCCTAATGCCAAGTAATTTACAAAGTGCCCTGGTTGCTTCTTACAAGCCATCATTGACTATTGAGGTAACCATGCAAATTTCAAAACTATGAACTTCAGTGAGGCAGCTTTACGTTAGGGGATAAGGAGTGAAAGTATAAGAGAAGGGGCCAGAGTAGAACAGATTTCTTGCTGGAGAGGAGATAAACAGATTTTAGAAGAAAGGGTAAGGATGATCAGTAAGGAGCTTAAAAGAGAGAGTTCAAATTCCGCCAAAGTTGATTTTGCCTTTTATCCTTTTAGGGTCAAGAAATTAAGTACCGGTGAAGCACTGGGGCCGATGTAATTTACTGGTCTCCTCATCACAAATTTTAGGTCTTGTGCCTATAGTAAAAGGGATTATTGAGGCAGAAGCTGGTAGAATCGTAAGCACGCCGTGCGAAATGCTTAGCGCTATTTCGTCCGACTTTACGCTTTGAGTTCAAATTCCGCTAAGATCGACTTTGCTTTCCATTCTTTTGGGGTCGAGAAAATAAGTACCAATTGATCACTGTGGTCGATGTAATCAATTTACCTCCTCCCCTGAAATTGCTGACCTTGTGTCAAAATTTGAAACCGTTATTATTCTTAATGATATGATTATTGTTGTTGTTGTTGTTGTGGTTTCACAGAGACGTCACCAGTAAGAAACGGCCAGTTCTGAACTTCAATGTGAAAGGTCGTGCCGTGAGGGGCATCGGAAAACTATCAACTTCTTTCGTCGCTATATACACAAATCCGTCTTCCAGAGAGAAGCGAAGCAACACCTTGAAGTTCAACACCCTCCTCACTTATGCTTCACCAGGAATTACCCGTAAATATGATTATACACTCAGTGTGATTGACCAAACAAAGGTATGTAGATTTTTTTAAATTCTATGTTTCTGTTACAATGTATACTCTCTACGCATCTTCAGCCTATAGGCTTGAGACACTTCATTATCAACATCATCATCATTTAACGTCTGTTTTCTATACTGACATGGTTTGACCGAATCTGGTAAGGACAGGGACTGCACTAGACTCCATTGCATGTTCTGGCATAGTTTCTACGGCTAGATGCTCTTCCTAATGCTAACCACTTCACAGAATGTGCTGGAAGCTTTTTATGTGGCACCAGCACCAGTGCTTTCAACATGGCACTAGCACGAGTTACGTTTGTGTGGCATCTGTACCGTAATGACTTCTGCTGTGGGTACGAGTCTTCTCGAGTTATTTTTGTGTGGAACCAGTACCGGTTTCAACTCTGGTGTAGCAGATGAGCCTTCCTGAATACAGCAGCTTGCCAGATGTATCTCGGTCGTCTCCTTTGCAAGGCTTAGTGTCTTGTGATTGGCCTCCTTCAATACTTCGTCCCATGTCTTCTTGGGTCTCTCTCCTCCACAAGTTCCATCCACTTTAACTGATCGGCACTTTTGTGTTCACCTGTTTACATCTATACATATCACATGACCAAACCAATATAGTTTAATTCTTCTTGTGCCTAATTTCTCTCTCAAATTATTAGCGCTCTGTCGCACATATACACTTGCTTTACACAAGGGCAACGAGAAGTAACAATTCAGTTTGAAATAACCAGGAAAGCCGGCTTGAAGTAACAAGGGGTACCAGAGCAGAAACGAAGGAGACTGGAGTCTCAAGCCAATAGACAGGCCCACTTAAGGAAACACAATGGGAACGGAGGATGACTAATGTAGTCTACAACACTTTTGTACCTTTCATACCAATTCTGAATAACATTAGCCATGTGAATTAGTGTATTACCATACTGGAAGATGGCATTACCACCAGAGAACAATATTTGCAACGTAGAATGGAAATGATCAACCAAAATATTCAGAAAATTCTCCCTGTTAGCTCTGCTATGTAAGACACATAAAGAGCCGAGTGAATTCTATGATACGGCTCTAACGAAAATCATCACAAAAAAAAACAACACCTTTCTTCTTCACTGCAGGAGCCAAACAGTCAGGATTGAGGTCTTATTTTTAATAAACTCACCCTGTTGTGGGAATAGGTGTGAATGCTAATTCCAAAGAAAATGACATTGTTTCATTGCGCCATTTACCACTTTTGATCATCTCGACACCACTAAACTCATTGCTGACCTCCACCTTACTGACAACAATGAGTGTTGACATAAGCTTGGAGGATGGCGGCACATAAGAAAGGTTTCTGGTGTAGGTCGTGGGGGTGAGAATGGGTGGGCACATCGTGATCAAGTGAGGTGCAAGGCTTATGATGAGACGTAAATATACGAATTTCTGAGAAAGAAAAGTTATACAAATATTCAACAAATCAAACACTTTCATTGGATGGACTGTAGAAACTATCGTGAAAAAGACAAATTATGAATATTTTCAGGACGGAGACAACATTAACGACATTTGGGTGTAGGCAAAGCATCCGGTCAGTCTCATATTAAAGAGGCATATTAGAATCTATTTGAATTAAATCAAAGACGATGTTTTAGAATTACTTTAACGCAGTAGCAATGCAGGTTGTGATTGAGTAAAATGTCGAAATTTTCATAGCGAGGAAAAACAAATCTAAGATAATCTGGACATCGCTTACCGTTCAACACCATAATATGGTAAAAGTCATGGATGCAGTAAGTGAGAAAGACGAAACAAAGCAGCCAATATATTTGTACGAGACGATAGGAAGAGGAAACTATCCCACAGAAGTGGTAGCCATGCTGCCATCATCGCCGTACGATTTACAAGAGGCAAAAATATAGGAATTTATGAGAAAAATAAGATATACACATGTTCAACAAGTCGAATGGATGAAATATACAAATTATAATGAAAAGAAAAGGTATAAATATTTCAAGGGCAGAGACAGTATTGATGGAAGTGGGAGGAGGACAGTAAAGAAGTAGTCTATAAAATAAGTCAGACATGGGAGATTGTTTCTAATACATATCATCTACACCACATAATGGAGATTTTATTAATACAATGAGATTATTATTACTTAATCAACACTTGTAAAATCTTCAGCGATGTGTAACTATTATAAGTAACATTATTGGACTGATCTTCAGAATAATTCATTCTGTCAATATTTTACATGAAATAATTTTGCATTTAAATGTTACATGTCTCTGACAATTTGACAATATGTTCTTGATTATCAAACTTTTATTGTGTGATTAATAATCATCCTTTGTAAATGGAACATATGTCAGGTGGAACTAATAAACAATTTCTCATGTTTTGTTTTGTTTTCCTCCCCCTCTCTCTCTCTCTCTCTCTCTCAACCCTCCCTTTTCATATATATATGTATGCATATGTATACATATATAAATACATGTAAATATATATATATATATATATATATATATATATATATATATATATATATATATATATATATATATATATATATATATATATATATATATATATATATGCGTAAGTACGTATGTATATATCTATATGTATACATGTGTGTGTCTGTCTGTGTATTGTGCGTGCGTTTCTTTAGAGCATAACTATGCATAAGATTCACGCATTAATTCATTAAAATAATTTTAATTGAAATATATAAACCTTAGTACGAGGTGAATGAGACTTATAATGTGGTACAAGATATCGTCTTAGTTTGGTGAGAAAGTATTAATTAATATAACGACTTGTCTTTCATTGCAGAATATTAATTTCCAATTGAAGTCCACACATTCTCACATCCATACCTGGCCATTCAAGAAAATCAAAAATAATTTTATGATGCAAGTCTCTCCGAAATCTGTGGTCAAAACTGAAATGTACGTCAGCAATATCATGTCTAAAGGACGAAGGAATTTCATTACCAAACTTTCCTACGATTACAATGGAGTAAAAACCGAATTAAATGAGCAGTTAAACCAAATAAGCGGTAATGCTTATAAAAACAAAATATACGTACAGTGGGCGACGGGACGTATGGTGACACTAAAAACTTCGTTTAAGAATAACCCCAAAGTTATGTTTGTTGAAAACATCCTCGGGTTACCAAACCAACGAGAAGCCAAACTGACCACGACTGTTAATAAGGCGCACCGGGACTACGGAGCGACAATTGAATTTCATGCTGATAAAGAAATCATCCCTACAAAAAAAGACATCGATTGGAAAGCTGTGTCGACTGTTAAATATAACATAAAGAGATATGAAGCTTCTGTGGATACGACTTTGTTGTTAGAATGGGCTTCTGACAAAAGAATACGTGCCGCCGCATCGTTTGACGGTGTGATCCAGGGCAAGTCGACTGCAAAGATTAGTATAACGACTCCATTTAAGGTTATTCAGAGCTACAGTGAATCATTGGAATATGAAGTAAATAATAGGAAATATACGTGTTTAGCAAAGGTCAACTGGAAGAAATACAACAAAGAGAACAAATGGACAGAAAAGATAATATTAAATTACGATGACAACGAATATTATTACAATTATCGTCAAGACTATAATAATAAGCTAACCGAACTTGAAACGTCTTGGAATTTCAAAGAATACCAGAAGAGTATGATGTTTCTGCTGAAGCAAGATAACCGACCATCCATTGATATGAAGGTGACTCATAGAATGGACAGACAGCAAATGAACCTCGATAGTTCTTTTGCTTTTGATATGTTTGACAAAAGAGGAAAGTTCACGACAGCATTTCACAATGATTACAGGGAAACGACTTTGAGCGGAAATTTTGAACATGAATATCCAGACTACTATAACGAACCTGTCCAGGTTGTAGGGTCGTACAAAGTGGTGCATAACAATGACATATGTTCAGTGCTTCTTCAGTACACGAATGCCAACTCCGAAAAGAGTAAAATATCTGTAGAACTCAATAAGGATTTACCGAGGAATCTGAAAGGCAAGGTACATATTCTACATGATGACAGACAGCTGCTGGAAATGGATGCTGACTACACAAGAACAAACGACAACTTTGATATGAACGTCGATGTGACTGGTTCAAATTTTAAAAAGATGACTGCCTCTGCTAATGTTAATTTATCCGGCCGAAGGAAGACATCTCATGCTGAAATTAGAACCGATTCTATGGATGTTTCAGTCGATGGGGCCATTGAATATGATACTGAACATATTGATGGCGAATTTCGTATAGGGTCCGGAGGAAAAGATCTTTTATTATCTGGCAACTATAAACGAGATTCTCCCAGCCACAAGGTAAGCGTTAATCTAGGTCTTCCTAACAGCAAGCACATAAAAGCCATCGCTACTTTCAAGGATGGGACCCAAAAGACACTTTCTTTAAATGTGGACAGTCCTGATTTTCCTTCCCTTACAAAAATACAGGCCGATATTTCCTATCTCTCTGACTATAATGGAATTACAATAAGTTCTTCCAGTGCAGTAATGCCGTATTTAGAAAAGTCTCACTTTCACATGTATCTTCCAAAGACATTATTGTACGGTGGCTGGACAGATCCCCAGAACGATTTCAGCTTGGAACTTTCATTGGAATCTACTCCCCGTTTCAACTCTGATTTCTTATTTCATTACGACCACATGTCAAAAGTTCAGTGGGAAATGTCTATTGCAGATTTCAATGGCGAGTTACTACTGTCTTCAGACAAATCACTGCTGAAAGGTAAATTCCAGAATGCTGTTGATCTGAGCATTTCTTATCTGAATCAACCACGTGAAATAGATGCAAAGCTCAACTTGAAAACTCGCCGTGCGAAGGTGAATATTGAGATCGAGCCGAAGAAAAATAATTATAAAGCTGATTTAACATTCATGCACAAGCGGAAAGAGGTGTCTGTTGGAGGCTCGTATGAAGTTGCTGGTCAGAAACAGATTATTAAGGCAAACCTGAAGAGTCCTTCATTTGAGGAAAATCTGTTAATTACTGTCTCTGGCAAACAAAAGAAGTTCAAAGTCATGGCCAAGCTAGAGCGAAACAGCATCACATTGGAGTTATCAGCATCTAACAATGGTAAATCAGTGGACATGAACCTGTTTTTCCCGAAAGGGAAAGCAAAACTAAATTTCGAAGGTGAACTGCAAAAGTTTAAGGCTTTTACAGGCGTAACTATTGACAACAAAGAGTACAAGTTCGATCTCTCCAATCAGAACAATCTGGAAGGTGTTTCAGCTGAAATTACAACACCACAATTCGGAACTACTGAATTAAGGTTTGATTTCAACGCAGAGAAACCACGGTTAAAAGCTAGTATTACGCTTCCAAATCAACATTACGGAATCACTGCTTATCCGAACAGAAACGGTTTCATTACTGAATTTGACTTACATTTCGATCGTGTTCAACAACATAAGCAGCTTAAACTTGTGATGTCGTATGTAAATGCGGACGACAGACGAACATTCTTCAGACAGATGAGTGTAAAACTTAGCGATAAATACGCCACTTTAACCACCAACCTTCATCTGAAGGCAACATATGGCTTATATTTAATAATGAGCGAATTTTCATGGGGAGACGAGGACGATCAGAAACTCGGTGCGGAACTTCAGATAAAGCATTCCGACAAAAAAGAAGTTTTACTGGTTCTGACGACGCCCAGGCGTAACAGCGAGGTGGCAGCCAGCTTAGAATCTAGACAGAACCAACACATGGCAATATTCACAGTACTGCCTGATACTAGTAAGGGAAATGAGAAGTTTGAACTCACTACCGACATCTCCGAAGGTCATAACAGAATGCACATAGACATGACCATCAGATTCCCCAGACACAGAAACGTGAGTAAAATTTCAAATATATTTTCTTCTCCTTCATCATTTTCATCGTCGTCGTTGACACAGTAGTTGTCTTTATTATGTTTAGTTTATCTCTACTGGCGAGAATGAGCGTCTTGGGACAATATTCTACGCTTGGATTTTCTTATCACCAATACTTGTTTCAAAGCAAAGGACTTATTCATCATACCCTTTCAAACAATGAACTCGACAGATATATATATATGTGTGTGTGTGTGTGTGTGTGTGTGTGTGTGTGTGTGTGTGTACATGCATATATACATGCATATATATATGCACATACATTCAAACACACATACATACATACATACATACATACATACATACATACATACATACATACACACACATATACATACATACATACATACATACATACATACATACAGATACATGCATATACATAACTATCTATTCTGATCGTCTCATGCCTATATATCAATGGTCTAACTGTGCTAAGTCTAACTGCTTTGTGGCTGGTCAAAGGCCTAACTGCATTTTTCTGCTTCAACTCTTAATGTCTAACTTCATTAGTCTATATTTGGTCTAACTTTCATTAGTTTGTTTTGTCTCTGATCTAAATAACATTTGTCTAACTGTCATAAGTCTAACTACATCAGATCTAACTGTTAATGTCAAAATATATTAGTCTAAATATATCAGTCTAACTGTTAGTGGTCTAAAATATCTATAGATTAAATCTCAGCATTCTGTCATGAGTTTAACCAAGAATTAATCTTTCAGATTTTGCTGATGAAAATCACTGCCAGGAGGAATCTATGATTAGTCTAACCGTATCTATTCTGTCAATGGTCTAAATGTCATTAATCAAACTGTTATTAGTCTAATTGTATCTACTCTGTCTCTGAGCTTAATGTCATTCATTTATCAGTCTTTAATCTATACAGCCTCTGCTCTAAATATTATTAGTCTAACTCTCATTAGTCTAATTGTTTTGTATCTGATCTATACAACATAAGACTAACAGTCATAAGTCTAACTGCATTTTTCTTACTCCTCAGATCTAACTGTAATTGTTCAGCTTCATTAGTCTAGTCTAACTATATCTGTTCTAAACGCCATTAGTCTAACTCACAGTGGTCTAAATATCCTTAGTATTTTAAATATCTCAGTAAAATGATTTTCATTTATTTCTTTTTTAGGACTGGCGGATAAAAAGCACTTTCAGTGGAATCGACCGAAACACTTTGTTCCGCTGGAATACTGAGTTTAGCTTCGATGAAGATCGCAGCAATACCGTTAACTTTGATTTAACGAGTTACTCCATTAAAGGAAACAATACTCTGGAATTTACCGTTAGACATCCTTACTCCAATCTGGACTGGAAACTAGCGGCCTTCACCAGTGAAAGTCCAGGAATGGATTTGGTTGGAATGCGTATGAACTATCAGAGTAACAGGTATGCACAGCAGGAGTATTTGATGTGGGCTAAAATGGACAGAGCACGAAGGGAGGTCAAACTGAGGGTAAGAACTGATAAAAGAGTCATATCATCATCATCATCATCATCATCATCATCATCATCATCATCATCATCATCATCATCATCATTACTGTTATTCTTTTTAACTCAGGTTTTGTTGGAACTCCTGGAGTCTTGCATGCGTAGCGGGCTTGCTGCCTGCAGCCGACGGTACCATGCTATCTGTTCTTTTCAACTCTCTTCTCCTGAAAGGAGAAACCTAATTAGCAGATAACTGGGATCTTTTTTAAAACGGGGGCCACATTTTTCATTAATGTTTTACGTAGTGTTTTTGGTACCGAAAGACTTTCAAACTTCGTATACTTATCTATTTTATGTTATAGAACAGAAAAATATTTTTGTATTCGAATTTATTTCATGTAAAAAATTGTCTTATTTCGATAATTTCAACCAATCACTGACGTCCATTCAGCCGATATACATTAAGTGCCGACTACATAAACAAACGATTCTTCGTTTTATTTGCTTTTTTCATTTTAAATTTGCTTTAACCCTAACCCTAACCCTAACTCTAACCCTAGGGTTAGGGTTAGGGTTAGAGTTAGGGTTAGGGTTAGGGTTAATTGTTTCAGAATCGTTTGTTTATGTAGTCGGCACTTAATGTATATCGGCTGAATGGACGTCAGTGATTGGTTGAAATTACAGAAATACGACAACTTTAACATGGAATAATTTATGGATTTCTTTTTTTTTTAAGAAGACTAAGAGAAAAAGATGTTTTATATGACACATTCTGCCAGTGTTCCAAGTTTCAAAGTGTTTCGTTAATGAAAAATGTGGCCCCCGTTTTAAAAAAGATCCGATAACTGATACAAGCCATTAATGGAACTGTTAATATATGTAAAAATTCCCAAAAAGTTTAGCATCTAAGAACATATGCACATGTCTAGACTTACAACTATACATTCATTACTGCACATTCTTCACATAAACCCTAAAAATCTGCACATACACTAACTCTAAATATTACACACATAAGCCCAGAAGTGCGCAAATAGCGAAGGATTGTTGGATCTTGGTTAGAAACCAGCTCTATTGGCAAGAAATCTTTAAATAACACTGAAAGGTAACACACATACACACACACACACACACACACACACACACACACACACACACACACACACACACACACACATATATATATATATATATATATATATATATATATATATATATATATATATACATACATACATGCACATACACACATATACATATATATAATAACTAATATAGAATATATATATATATATATATATATATATATACATGTCTATATGCATGTAGAATGTCCCAAACGGTGCAAATAACAGGAAATATGTAAAAAACAAGAAAGAAATGGAAAACAGGACAAGCAAACACGGAGAAAGGACTCGTCATCCGTTATCGGCTGTCTCTCTACTCCTCATTTCGAGCATTCAACGACAATATGAGTCTTCAAAGACAGTTGCTCCCAAAAATTCTAAAATAAAATTTAGGATTTATGGAGGGTCAAAGTTGGGAACAAAAAAATGACATACAAGGCAACCGAACGAAAACAAACATGGGGTGGGGTTAGACAATAACGAGAGGAAGATAGTGAACGCTGGGAGAAAAGTTTTTTTGAAAAGAGAAAAGATAGAAAAGAGAGAGAAAAACATGTCCGCTCTTTTAAACGTCCGTGCAGGAAAAGAAAGATGGCCGATGGTCACGAGTGAGAAACGAAAGAGAGAGAGAGAGAGAGAGAGAGAGAGAGAGAGAGAGAGAGAGAGAGAGAGAGAGAGAGAGAAAGATAAAGAGGGGACAGAGAGAAAGAGAGAGAAAGATAAAGAGGGGACAGAGAGAGAGAGAGAAAGATAAAGAGGGGACAGAGAGAGAGAGACAGAAAGATAAAGAGGGGACAGAGAGACAGAGAGATAGTAAACGGTGAAGTAGGGAGGGGTGATAAAGGGAATTAGAGAAGGACAAAGGAAGAAAACTGTATAGAGTAGAGAGTCGCATCAAAAGGTGCAGATAAACACTTACTTGGAAATGGATGCGTCGCGTTCAATTAACTAATAAATAATATATAATACATAATAATATTAATAATAATAATAATATATTTATATATATACATATATGTTGACAGATGTACATTATATATATATATATATATATTCGTATTTTATGCATATACATTCCTTATGATTTATACATATACGTTTTGTAGCAATCATGCTTAGATTTTTATATTATATAGTGTGTGTGTGTGTGTGTGTGTGTGTGTGTGTGTGTGTGTGTGTGTGTGTGTGTGTGTGTATACACACACAAACATATTATTTATACCTTATATATACACATTTTATAAAGAATGCTACCAGTCGTTTATACTTTATGTATATATGCATATATTTAATATCTCATATATGTTTTTGTACATCTCATATACGTTTGTGTGTGTATGTAAATATATACGGGTGTATATGTTTCTCTTTCCTATACCTTATTTCTATATACATTTTTGCTCACCAGTTTGAAAAACCAGATCTACAGATGGAATATACAGGGCGTCTGATTGTACGACAGAATTACATTGGTGTTGAAGTAGAGAAGGAGGGAAATGGCATAAGAGAAGTGATTCTGTCAGCCACTGGCAAGAGAGAAGACAATGAAATGTCCATGAACATCGCATACAACACAGGTAACTATTAATAGTGATTGTTAACTACAAGTGAATAGAGTAATGGGTGTATATGTGCTTAGTTTAAGGTTAACTGATTGCTGCAGTGAACATGCAATGTAACAGTGAGACCTCTCCTCAAAATATCCCTGCTTTTATTTAAATAGGGGCCACATGAACCAATGAGGGAGCTTCTATGTAGTCACTTGACTTTACACAATGTAACAGCCAAATCTCTCCCTCAGCAAGCTCCCTACTGTCTTTAAAATAGGGACAACATGAATCAATGACGGAGCTTCTATGCAGTCACTTGACTACACAGCCATAGAATATCTTCGTCAGTGAATTCTGTACGACCAGCACGAGGGTGGGAAAGCGAACGTTAACAACGATGATGATTATGCTCATCAGCAGCAGTATTAGGTACTATGTTTTGATATAAGAGATGATGATAAGGCGATGAGCTGGCGGAATTGTTTGAGTGCCGGACAAAATGCTTAGCTGCGTTTCGTCCGTCCTGACGATTTCAACTTTACCTTTCATCGTTTCGGTGTCGATAAAATAAATACCAGTTTAGCGTTGGGGATCAATGTAATCGTTATGCCCCCTCCCCGAAATTGCTGGTCTTGTGCCAAAATTTTAAAGTAGTATAAGACATGAGTGTCAAGGCTGGAACTGCCTGTGAGGACAGGTCTACTGAATCAGGTGTAATTTAAGCAACAACAAAAACATCTGATATTATTTTGAGTCTCTTGTTACCTGTTGATATTTCGGGTTACACCTCTTCTCATCTATAAAAAAATACTTTCTCTTTTACAGAAGATCCTAGCAAGAAAGTCGGATTTGACGCCAAGCTGAAGGACGAGAAATTCATGTTACAAATTTACCGTAAAAAGAATTATTGGAACAGAGGAAACGATTTCTCGCTCGCCATTGAAAAGAGGCCCATGTCTGTGATGTTTTACAGTTTTTTGTGGAACCCTTCGGTCTTGACTGACATCAAGGTAAGACACTTGAGTTGTTTCCTAACTTTTGATGAGTTTGTCTGCTGCAGGAAAAAAAACAGGAATTTTGGTTTTATTGTCGGCATTCCAGTCTGATTTGGTCTGGTTTCTCCAGCTGGATACCCTTTCTAACACCAACCACTTTACAGTGTGTGCTGGGTGCTTTGAACATGTCAACAGCATGATCAGTTTTAGGTGGTGCAGGCACATGACTCTTGCAGGACAATCCTCTTCATCAAATGGATCAACCTTACCATTTCTGCTGTGGATGACGGGTCTTCTTGAGGACAGCATGGTATCAGGTATCTGTGGCAACTCCAAGGTGTCATCTGAAATTGTTTATTTTGGGGGATTTTTTTTTTTTTTGGTTTTTACGCTTTCACCCATCCTAAAGTGCTCATTCACTATATCAGTGGTCAGCACTTTGGTCAGTATTGACCCCTAGGGGGTACATGTAGCTATCCAAGGGGTTAATAAACACCGGAAATTACTTTTGAGCATTATGGGTGCTGCATTATTAGCAAATTGAATCTGGAAGAGTGTGGGTTATTGACGGCTAAAACTTGTATTCACCAAACATATTTCCCATTAAATATTCTGATTATATCAATATATTATCACTGAGTTTTGATTTTCTTCATCAATTTTTTGAAGTATTTTCATTATATTTCGGGATGAGAATAATCAAAACGATTCCCGCCCACCAAAATTTCAGAACTTGTCCCTATATGAGAAAGAACTATTATTTTTGGTTTGACTCAGGTTCGGTTTTATTCCTGGTAGAATTTATGTGGGTAACGGGTTACTACCGGTAACCTTAGTTATCCACAAGTTTTCGGTATTCTTTCAAGCGCTTAGTCTCCTCTATGTTCTACTGGCTTGTCCCTGAGTAGCTATATTTGGCATTTCTTCTTCTTCTTCTTCTTCTTCTTCTTCTTATTATTATTATTATTATTATTATTATTATTATTATTATTATTATTATTATTATTATTATTGTTCAGTAGTTTTATTTTTATAACGTGCTTTCACTTCACTACCGAGCGCAGCTCTGTGCGCCTTGGGTATGTGCTGTGGTTTGCTGTGGTGCTTTTATGTTTACTGTATTGAAAGTGTTTTGCGTAGAATGTGTGCAGTACCCAGTAGTGCAATTTTCTGTATGTTATATATATTTGTAAGTCCTGGTATTTTTGTTATGTATTTGTCTGAGTATTTTTTAATTATACCTAAGGCACCTACTATGATAGGAATTGTTTCTGTTTTTAGACTCCACATTCGAGTTATCTCTATTTCCAGGTCTTTGTATTTTGAAAGTTTTTCCATTTCTTTTCGAGAAACGTTGTCATCTGCTGGTATTGATACATCAATTAGAAAGCATTTTTTTCCTTCATGATCTTTGACAACTATATCTGGTCTATTTGCCTTAATTTCTCTATCTGTGTGTATTGGCATATCCCAGAGTATGGTTGCTTTCTCGTTTTCTGTGACCTTTTCTGGCGTGTGTTTATACCATCTTTTTTCTGTTGTTATTCCATAGTGTTGGCATAGCTTCCAGTGTATATAGGTCCCAGCTCTGTCGTGTCTGTGAATATATTCCTTCTTAGCCAGGACTGGGCAGCCAGAGATAATATGATTTATTGTTTCTTGTCGATCTCCACATATTCTACAGTTACTTGTTATATTTCTTTTCATTATGTGTTTTTGGTAATTTCTGGTGGGGAGGCTCTGGTCTTGTGCAGCAATTAAAAATCCTTATTATTATTATTATTACTATTATTATTATTATTATTATTATTATTATTATTATTATTATTATTATTATTATTATTACTATTATTATTATTATTATTATTGGTTTCTTCTTCCAGGAATACGTCACATCACAAATGCGTACATTTGGACAGAAAGTTCAAGATAGAACTGAAAGAGCTGTCGAGAAAATAAACCAGGAATTTGTCACAGCTATGGACGTACTCTTGGAAGACTTCAGACCTGTTATTGAGTATTTGGGTAACGAACTGATAGACATTAAATCACAATCTTACACCTATCTGAATAAAATCACGAAATCTAAATACTACAAAGTCGCCCGCACCTATGCCAAACTTGCTTGGAATGAATTCTGGGATTTGTATGAAGTCGCTGTGGAAGAACTTGAGAAACAAATGGAATATTGGCAGCAAGTTGTATCTCATTGGATGGTTGAACTTCAAGTAAAATTGGACAGTTATATTGAGGAGGCCAAAGAAATCTACTCCGTAAGTAATAAAGATTAAAATAAAGTAAAATAAAT
The DNA here is from genome assembly GCF_046866305.1 of Octopus bimaculoides. Classification (NCBI taxonomy): domain Eukaryota; kingdom Metazoa; phylum Mollusca; class Cephalopoda; order Octopoda; family Octopodidae; genus Octopus; species Octopus bimaculoides. Next base: position 14,430,218 of record NC_142955.1, on the reverse strand, counting down.
TTGAATTATGCACAAGAAGTAGCTCTGTAACAAAAACTGAGGCGTTGTGCACTCGTCTGGTTCATTGGTTTCAGTCAAACCATCCAACCCATGCCAGCACGGAAAATGAACGGTAAACAATGATGATGATGTTGATGACGATGTGTCCATCAATTATTAACTCTCTCTCTTTCTTTCTTACAGGCATTCGAGCAATACCTGATCGATATAGGTGAGATGATCGAGGAACACTACAACCTTGCCATCGAATACCTCTCCTTTCTGCAAGACGATATCAACTTACATATCAGTGAATTCTTCACCATTATAAGAGGTGAGTTATTGTTGTTGTTGTTGCCGTTGTTGTTGTTGTTTAGCACCAGGTCACTCCTTGTTCTAGTAGACCTGCGATCAAAGGAGTTCCAGCTATGACCATCCCTGCCTTCTGACATGGTGTATCTAAGACTGCATTATCTAATGTGCCTGTCTCTGTTGATATGAATTGTGATAACTCTCATGTTTGGCAATGATTCTTGTCTGATGAATGTTGACTCACATGCTTGACAAAGATTCAATCCCTGCTTATTATGTTGTCTTTTGTTTGATAATGGCTTCTGTTGTGCATCATAAGCTGTGTTTTGAGGATGATGTGTTGTATGTATGATATTTCTTATGGATGAGGCGTCATATGTGTATGATGTGTCTTATGCATGATATATCTTGTGCATGATGTCTCACGTTTGATGTATCTGATATTACATGATCTGTTGTAAGATGTCTTATGTATAATGTACATTATGCAAGATACATTTTGTGTATGATGTACCGTATGTATGACATGTCTTATGTATGATATATCTAATGCATATGTCTTGTGTATGGTGCACTTAGTATATGATGTGTCTTGAGTGTTGCTATTATGACTCTCAACTATCATAATTCTCATTTATCTCCCTTAGAATATGTATATGCGATCTCTGAATCTCTTGACAACGCTTTCTACAAAATGTCGCATGTATTTTCCTCTGATGACCAAAGCACAGTTTACAGGTTGCTCAAGTTTCCCAAGAATGCCTTCAAAGAGGTAGGTTTGTTGAACACATCCTTCTGTATATCAAATGCTTTGAAGATGGGATGAGGGCACCAGGGAATGTCAAAGGATTGAGCAAATTAGAAGATATACAGCAAGAATTACCAAGAATTTTCTTTCGTGGATTGTTCCAGACTAAATTGAGTGAGAGAATGCGTAACAAAAGAGTATTGTCTAAAACACCCTTCCCACACACGTACATGCACACATGCATACTCATGCGTATACACACACATATTTGGCAGTAGACATTCATACACAGACGTATATATGTCATCATCATCATACAATGTCTGTTTTTCTTGCTAGCATCAAGGTAACGTATATATATATATATATATATATATATATATATATATATATATATATATATATATATATATATATATATATATATATATATATATATATATATATATATATATATATGTATATATATATATATATGTATGTATGTATATATATATATATATATATATATATATATATATATATATATATATATATATATACATATATATATATATATATATATATATATATGCATGTATATATATATATATGTATATATATATATATATATATATATATATATATATATATATATATATATATATATATATATATATATATATATATACATATACATATATATATACATATATACAAATATATATGTACATGCATACATAGAGACATAGATATATATAAATACATATACATATATAAATATATATATATATTTATATATATATATATATAAATAGATACATATATATATGTATATATATATATATATTTATATATATACATATATATACACACATATATATGTATATACATACAACCAGCTAACACTCCTTTTTTCATTTTCTCTTCCTCTTTCTTTCTTCTTTTCTCCCCTATTCATTTTGACCATTCTCCTCATTTTAACATACACATCTTTTCTCTCCTCCCCACTTAATACTACCACTACATTCTCAAAATTTCATTCACACCACAAGAGCCCTTTGAATGAACAGCACATGAAATCTACGTCTTCACACTTTCCATTTGTAATGACAAAATATGAACTGCTATCGGAATTTACATACAGTTGACAAGAAGCATTTCTACCACTTCAACACACCCCTTTAAATAATGGAACTGCCACTATAACATCCTGCATATATTTTTATTTTTACTTTATTCTATTATTTCCCTTTATACTTCTTATTTCCATCCTTTTCCAAAATATCTCCTTATGTTGAACACTACTATTTCCCTCTATTTAACCATATCACATCGTCTCTGATGAAGGGATATCTTTACTATCCCAGAAACAGCTGTAAGACTAACTTTATCTTTATAAATGTCCTGAAAATTCCACACAGCCTTGGCTTTGTTGTCTCATCTTATCTAACACACACACACACGCACGCACACGCACACGCATACATAAATATCATATCTTCTGCTTGTTTAAGTCTGGTATTTATCTTATCGGGGTTTATTGCCAAACCACTAAGTTAGAGGGATGTGAACAAACCCACACCGGTTGTAACGTGGTGGGACACACACACACACATACACATATGATAAGCTTCCACAAAGTTTCCATACACCAAATACACTTTCAAGGTATTGGTTAACTGTGGGCTATAGTAAAAGACACTTGCCCAAGGTAACATACAGTGGAACTGAACCTGAAACCATATGGTTGCAAAATCAGCTTCTTAACCACACAGCCATGTCTGTTTCTTTCTATGTATTTATTATGGATTTTTCAACCTTTCTATCCTTTTTTTTCTGTTTCCTCTCCCCACAGCTGCTATGGGCCCTGGAATACTGGAGACCATCCGAAATTCTAATATCATTCAACAACATGATTTTCGACCGCTTGAGATATAAAATAAACTACATAAAAGACTCATTAATCCAGCCGAGTCTCAGTTACATGGAATTTAATCCGGCTAAAGGAGTTTTCATGGTACTCATCGATGACAGATCAAATGCGATACTCAAAGAGATTTCAGAATATTCTACAAGTGCCCTAAGGAAAATAGTCCTTCTAGGGGACAATGGATTCATGTACACCAGTGACTGGGGTTTTTTCGATATTTATTACGACATAAAACCAAGTTCCGATTTTAATGACTGGATCCCGCCATTCAAAGGTAGATTGTTTGTTATAATTATTATTATTATTATTATTATTATTATTATTATTATTATTATTATTATTATTGTTGTTGTTGTTGTTGTTGTTGTTGTTGCCTTTGCACAGTTTCTAACACTAGAGATGTACTACAGTGTCAGCTGTTCACTACCAGTGAACTAAGGTAACACCTCTTATTTTTCGAGCACCTTCTGGAGTATTCGAGCCGTTCCAAACAGTGCTGTTTTCTGCAAGTTTTACTCACTGTTCCCAGGGCTCCGGCAATTATTGGTACTACTGCTACCTGTTTCATTTATCACAACTGCTTAACTTCCCAAGCTAACCTGTCATATCTCTCGACTTTTCTTTCTTCCTTATCGCATACCTTGTTGTCAGCTGGGCATGCTCTATCTATGATCCAGCATAGTTTGTTTTCTTTCTCAATTAAGACTATGTCCAACTTCCTATTCTCTATCATGTGGTCACACTGAATCATAAAATCTCACAGGATCTTTGCATTTCTGTTTTCGACGATGCCTTCAGGTTTGTGGTCGTACTAATTCTTTGCTCGGTCAAGTCCATACTTGTTGCAGAGTGTCCAATGGACAATCCTTGCTATATTGTCGTGGCGTCACTTATATTCCTTCTGAGATAGTGGTGCACATTGGCTGGTAATATGCCATACGGTTTCACCATTTTGTCCACAGATTCTTCACTTATCAATTTCTGTTCTGTTGTCTATTCTGTATTTTATGTTGTTTGTTCTTAGTGCTTGCTCTTTGGCAGCACAGACTAGAGCTTCCGTTTCCGGTTTTCAATCACTTTTAGTCATCTGCAGCCATCCTTTTTCTCTGTCTGTCTTATCTTCAACATCCCTATGAAATTGACCATGCATTCTTTTCTTTACCCACCTATTTTCACTTTCATTCGTTTTCAATTTCTTGTATAGTGCTTTATCTTTGCAATCTTTCATCCTACACAAGCCTGACCTTCTTACTTTTAATAATAGCGGTTCTGTGGAATTTTTTTACATACGATGCTATGTTGTTTTCTTCTGCTCTAATGCTGTGTTCACATTTAATAATAAGTCCTCTTCCCCTCTTTTTTTTTTTTTGGTACATACAGTCTGTCTGTGTCACTTGTTGGGTGAAGTGTCCCATATCTAGTTAACAACTTCCTTGTCTTTGTTTAGTTCGTCTACTGTCCATGCAATTACCCCTGCTCCATATCTAAGGAGTGAAACCGCCCATGTTAGATAGCTTCGATCTTATTCCATCCATTTAATTTCGACTTGAGGATCAGACTCAGTCTGCGCAAGTACTCCACCTTAAATTTTTCCGTCATTTCTTTCTCCATCAATTTATCCATTTCCAATATCTCCCAGTACATATAGCCCGTCTCTTCTATCTGCTTTATAACCTCACCCGACGGTATCGTTAGCCTGTCCATACATTTGATTTTGCCTCTCTTCAAGTCTGACACATCACACTTTCTCAGTCCGAACTCCATTCTGATATCAGCACTGAAAGTATACACTGTATCAACGAGGGAACTGACTTAGGCTTCGTCTTTACCATAAAGTTTGAGATCATCCATGAAAAGCAAATGGTTGACTTTTTGCTGGCGTCTTTTGAGTATATACCCAGCTTTTGTTTTCCTCAGAATCAGTGTTAATGGTATCAAGCACAGTACAAAGATCAGTGGGGACAGGCAGTCCCTTTGGAAGATGCCCCTCCTAATTTCTATTGTCCCTAAACTTCTTCCGTATGCTGTCAGGTCCTTCCTCCGCTTCACCATACTTTTTTAAAGCAATCGCTCGACATTCGATGCAATACCAAATAGGTTCATACTCTCCATAATCCAAGAATGTGGGATCATATCGTACGCCTTATGGTAGTCGATCCATGACATGGCTAAGTTACTTTTCCTCCCCTAGCAGTCTCTAAGTACAGTTTTGTCTATCAGGAGTTGATCCTTGGTACCTCTGCACTTACGCTTGCAACCCTTCTGCTCATGTGGCAGGACTTCATTTCTTTCCAGATGTCCGTACATTGACTCTGTGACTATTCCAGTCAATAATTTCCATATAAGTGGCAAGCAGGATATCGGCCTGTAATTGTCTACCGTATTGCCTTTTTCGATGTTTTCCAGGCACAGCACTGTCCCACCCAATGTCAACCTCTCTGGTGTTACTTGGTCGGCATTTAACAAGGTGTTGAGTTGCGCAGCTATTCGTGCATGACATTCACCAAATTTTTTCGCACAGTTTCCAATGAAGGACTTGCGCTACCTTATCGTGTCACTACATCTTGTAGTGGCTTGGGTGTAAGTCCAGGGCACTCGTTTGTGATAAGGGCAATGGTTTAGTCCACTCTATTACAGATGCGGCACAGCGGTGACACTTGCTATTATTATTATTATTATTATTATTATTATTATTATTATTATTATTATTATTATTATTATCATCATTATCATCATCATCATCATCATCATCATCATCATCATTATTATTATCATTATTATTATTATTATTATATTTGTTGAAAACTCACAGCTCACTTTGCTGGGTATGATGGAAAGTATCAGCTGTCCACAACCAGCAGACTAATGTGACACTTGTTTACTGGTCATGCTTCAAGAACCTTGCGAAGAATTTTTGCAGTTCCAAGTAATGCTGATTTTTGTAGGTGTTCTACTTTCACATTTGCACTAATCTTTGTCATCTATGTTGGTAGTTGAGTGTTGATACTTCCAAGTGCACCAATTACTATTGGTATCACGTCTACTCTCTTTATTGGACACCAGCTTCGTAATTCCCACTTCAAATCGTCATAATTGTTTAATTTTTCTTTTTCTTTCGCAATGATCCTGTTGTCACCGGGGTATGCTATGTCGATTATCATGCATGTTCTTTCTTTTTTATTCACCACAACATTGTCCGGTTTCCAATGTCCGGTCAGGTAATCGCACTGGATCATTATATCCCACAGGATTTCGCAATTCTCATTCTCGGTGACTCCTTCTGGGATTTGCTCATACCACGTCTTTGCTTTTTGTAGGCCGTGATTTCCACAGAGCTCCCAATGGATCATTCTTGCACATTGTCATGGCGACTTTTGTATTTGCGTTGTGCCAATTTCAGGCTAACGATGCGCCATACTGTTTCTTCCCTCTCACCACACATTCTGCATTTGTCGTTGTCGATAGTGTTGTCTATTCTGCACTTAACATAGTTGGTCATTAATGTTTGCTCTTGAGCTGCACATATAAGGGCTTTTGTCTCTATCTTCAGGACACTCCTCTTCATAGCCAATGGTCCTCTGTATCTGTCTTCGTATCCATATCTCTTGCAAACTGGCCGTACATTTATTCTAGCTTTAGTTTCTGAGTTCAAATTCCACCAAGGTTGATAAAATAAGTACCAGTGGCATACTGGGGTCAATGTAATCAACTTCTCTTCTGCTGAAAATTGCTGGCCTTGTGTCAAAATTTAAATCCTTGTTTTAAAATAAGCACCATGTTGATTGTTAATATATTGTGTTAAGTGTGTTTCTGTATGTCTGTTTTTTTCTCTCTAATGTACAGCCCAAGCCAGCCTCTTTAAAGACAAACATGTAACCACATTCGACGGATACCATTATGACTTCCAAGGATCTTGCAGTTATACCTTGGCCGAGGCGAAAAAGAACTTCAAGGCGGTCGCCAAGTTTGATGAGTATCAGAAAAAGATGACATACATAACGATCACAGACTCAAGCTCAAATGTTTTTACTATTTATTCCAATGGCAAGGTAAAAATACAGAACATTCACACCATTGTACATGGGTCGGGCTTTTATAGGTTTTATCAGAGATGATCGATTTGGTTTCTTGTCTGTTCTGATTAAAATAGTTACTGAAAACTCTTCAAAAAATATTTAAACCTACTGCTTTAATTCTTTCAATACCAACCTACTTCTAGGATACAAACTTCCTATTTTAAAGAGTTCTTAACTAAAGCCTTCCATCAAAATTCCATTTCAATTTATGTTCCAAACACCAGCTTTATGATGACAAAATTATTTTATTAAACTCTTCATCTGTTTCGAAATTGATTGAAACAAAGGCTGTGTGTTTCAACAGAAATATGGTAAGGAAAGGGTTAAAAAACAACTTTATCTTTACCAGGAATAACCTGGAGTTAACGCCTTTGGTACCATCCTACCTGAGACCAGCCCTTGTTTGAAAATGATCTCCATTAAAACTTCTCGTTAATCTTATCAATTTGTTTCAAATATCAGCTTAATAATGACAAATCGGTTTTGACGGCAGAGAGCTGGTAAAATCGTTAGCATGCTGGGTAAAATGTTTGGTGGCATTCGTGTTCAGAGTTCAAATTCTGCCGAGGTTGACTTTGTTTTTCAGCCTCTAGGGATCAATAAAATAAGTACCAGTTGAGCACTGGAATCCCCGAAATTGCTGGCCTTGTGCTATCCATCTCCGTATTGAGGGAGGTTTTCAGGGAGGCAATCCAGTGTCTCTCCTGAATTGATCTACATACATTGTGCTCGGACGAACTGCTTGAGTATGGCCATGCTTTGGCATCTATAGCAGTAGATCATTTACCTGTTCTTGTTTTAGCTCACCAGCAATATCCTTGGGATCCTTTCTTGGGAAAGGATCAGAAGAGAATGTTATCGCAGGGTGAGAGCAATACTGAAGACAGAGCTGAACGCAAGAAACAGGTTCGAAGCGATCAATGCTCTAGCCATACCAGTCGTGACTTACAGTTTCAATATCGTTAACTGGTCAATTACTGAAATATGTATGCCTGGCTTTGATCTAATTCTCTTATGTCTTTTACTTCAGGTATACGGTGTCCTCTAATTTTGTATTTATGTAGTATTTTTCTGCTCTTCTTGTTGCTTAGAAGTATTGATTGTCTACTAGTTTCATTAAGGATTGGCAGATCTTTTCTGTTATTTTCTTCTTTTTTTTTTCCTGTGTCTTATTTATCCACAGGGTATGTTTGGGTGGTGATACTCCTGTTTGGATGGGTTTTAGGGAGTATCCAGCTCCTTTTGTTGCCACAGGCGCTGCTGCATATATTATATAATTTAGCCTGGTCATATTGACATTAGTTATATTCATATCTTTGACAGGTCACTGCTGCAGACTCTGAGGTTCAACTGCCATTCACTAAATATTACACACACATTTACCGAGAAGGCGACACTTATATCCTTGAAAACAAACGAGGCTACAACATCAGGTTCAACCCTAAGATTGAACTCATCACCCTCGAGATCAGTGGGTGGTTCTTCAGTCGAGTCGGAGGTCTGTTCGGTTCTTACAACAACGAACAATTCGATGACATGGTTCCGAATAATGCGTTGCGTAGAAGGAGCCTGGAAGAGTTTGTCAATTCTTGGACAGAGGAAAGAGGCTGCAGATCCCGAGATGTCGCAATTCAGCACGATGTGAAGGACAGCTACTTTTGTTCGGAAATATTCTTGGACTCTATTTCACCGTTCCGACATTGCTTTAAACAGGTAAATTATTTTAGAAAGTGACTGTATGACAATTTTTAAAATAAAGAATAACGTTTCTGATATTATTGCCTTTCAGATATATATTTTTTTATATTTGTGTGTGTGTGTGTGTGTGTGTGTGTATGTGTGTGTGTGTGTGTGTGTGTGTGTGTGTGTGTGGCTAATTCTTCATCAGTCAACGTACAAAAGAATATTACAATTTCGTGTCATTATCGTCGATATTGTCCACTTTTTGGTGGAGCCTGTAGCAAACAGCCACTGGGAATAGCTAACGAGTACACGGGACAATGACGAAAACAAACAAGACAAAGTAAAATAATTATAATAATTATACATATGCAGCAAAAACAGCCGGGTGGCTGCCAGACAGACGAGTATGGGTAACTCAAAGGAAAATGAAAATGTCCTGTAGGACTAAAGATAGAAAGTTAGAACAATGGAAGAAGGCGACAAACTGTGTGGGATAAAGAGGCCAACACTCACACTCACACACTGTGTGGGATAAAGAGGCGTACACTCACACTCACACTCAACTGATACTGTGCAATGATTACCCGAAAATATTTCAATTATTTCAAGTCATGTTGAATAATTCTCACCGGTTTTGTTGTTTCTATATCTTTGTACAGGTGTCATCAGAGCCTTTCTACCACATGTGCGCCTTAGAAGTGGACGAGCGGTCACCGGTCAACACCCTTTGCGATGTTTCAATGTATTACATTGACCAATGTTCCTATAAAGACGTGCCGGTCACACTACCGAAAATGTGTTGTAAGTAGACAGACTTGTTTAAGATCAGTGGGCAAAATACAGAACGAAAACATACATACATACATATATACATGTATATACATACACACACACACACACACACACACACATATATATATATATATATATATATATATATATATATATATATATATATATATATATATATATACATATGGCGGTCGGACTAATAGTGATGATCAAGTGATAGTGTTAGTGGTGAAGGTCATATGTCTGCACTAACTCGGCTGAGCTGAACTTAAGACAGAAACCAGCAACACACACACACACACCTTCACATTCACATTCTTCCATTTCTCTAACTTAGACATAACTCTGGCCAAGCTGGAGCAACATTATAAAGACATATATTACGTTTATCTCTCTTTTTTAATACCTTCACTATTTCTCTTTCCAGATGGCGGAAGTTCTTAAACTGAATTTAGCCAGCTTTCCTCAAGAGAGAAGACGAACATCAATATTTTCCAAATGCAAAACGATTAAAAAACAAATTTTAATAAAAGATCCGATGAAACTATTTTGTCTTTTCGTTTCTTTCATTCCATTCCCATCTCGTATCTTGTCATCTTCATTCTGTTCCTTTTCCTGCAACACACATGCATGCATACATGCATAGACAGACAGACAGATAAACAGACAGATAGACAGACAGACAGACAGATAGATAGATAGATAGATAGATAGATAGATAGATAGATAGATAGATAGATGGACAGACAGATAGACAGAAAGACAGACAGATAGATAGATAGATAGATGGATAGATAGATAGATAGATAGATAGATATGTTTCTTTATTAGCCACACAGGGCTCAACATAGAGGGGACAAAATACAAATGTAGAGTTTTTCTTTTCGATGGGGACGAAAATAAAGTAAAAACATAAAATGGGGATGACGATGAAAAGGCATCGAGAAAACGTTTGGGATATGTACAAAAAAAAAAAAAAAATTTTAAATATTACAAAAATTTCCCAATAAATGGGGAGGTTATCCGTGGAAAGAAAAACCTACGGAAAAGACCACGGTCACCTCGGTCCTTAGTGTCACAATTTGTTAAATAAAATTCCTTTTATTTATGCAAGAAACGTAAGTAACTCTCTGTTTACAAAATTTTAAACGTTTTATAGAATCATGGTCAAGGTGGCTTCGTCATTTATACGTGCCATTCTTGCTACATGTATCCATCTTTTTTCGAAACATTTGCTAGACAACACTTGCCTCTCTACTCTCACCTTCCTTTTCAAGTGATACTTGAAAAAGTTGATGAGAGATTGACCAGAGAGGAAAGTGTTTGTCTCTAATCCTTTCAGACGCGTCCACCAGATGCAGTCTTTCGCCATAGCCACAAGTACGATAAATACAGCTCTTCCTTCCCGTTTAAAGGAAGGAGGCGTGACGATATTGACGATAGACTCGGTTGATAAACCGACTCGTCCCACACGTGACAGCAGTCGTTCGACATAAGCCCACAGCTCCGAAATGGTTGGACACTGCACGAGTGCGTGCAGAACGGTTTCGTCGCTCTGACCGCATCTCGGGCAGGTCGGCCCCGCATTTCGCGAGCCGTGTCTATAGAGCTTATCCCGAACGGGTAGCGCTTTTCGGTAGCACTGCCAGGCCAGGGATCTCTGGAAGTTGTCCATAGGTCCCGGCCCGAAAGTCGTCCTGAACAGGCGGGTCAGGTATTCCTCGTCGACGCCCAGGTTCGCCCCGAGATCGTCGTCGTACCTGCCCTCCACTAATCCCCTATAGAATGACTTCGTTGTGATGCAGCCACTCAAGGTCGACCCGGGACGGCAAAGTTGTTGCAGAGCAACGCGACACTCATGGTGCCATTCGCCAATCCTCGGCCTCTTTTTGATCCACGACTGCAGCTCGGTCATGGAGACGAGCTGCGGGAAAGCGCGTCGCACAAATGGCGACCGCACCTGCTTACCGTCGTCTACGTAGAGCCGGAGATGTCGCAGTCTCAGCGCATGTCTGCGCATCATCAACCACGGCATGCCCAGCCCTCCTTTCAGCGGGTATTGGCAACAAACGGATCGCCTCACCATCGGAACGCTTCCTTTCCACAAAAAGCGGAAGAGGATGCGCTCCATTTCGGTGATGGCGCGATCGGGACAAGGCACGACGGTCAGGCGGTATTCGATGACGGACGCGATGTACGCGTTCGCCACCTCCGTCCGACCTTTTAGGGACAGCTTCCTCTCGGACCATTGCCGGCAGAGAGTGGCCACCCTACTCGTTATCTCGTCCCAGTTCTTCTCCGTTTGCAGGTCCATACCGAACCAGACTCCGAACAACTTGGCCGGACCGTCCGTCCAGCGTCCCACTACTGAGGCGCTGCCGGACGGTATAGGCTTGCTTCTCCAGGTGCCGAGCAGCAAACCCACCGACTTATCCCGGTTGATTTTCGCTCCCGTCACCGCTTCGTAGTCTTTCAGCGTCTCGCCGACAAGCTCGATGTGCTCGTGGCTAGACGCTATGACGGTGACGTCGTCCGCGTATGCCGACACGCTCGTCCCGCACCCCAGTTCTCGCGGGATGCCCCTCAGCGTCGCCAGCTTCCGAAGTAGTGGCTCGAGAGTCAATACGTACAGGAGCGGCGACAGGGGGCATCCCTGACGGACCGAACGTGCAATGTCGAAGGATCCCGATAGACGTCCATTGACGCGAACAACCGAACGGATGCCTGTGTACAAGGCAGCCATCCAGCCGCGGAAAACGGGACCGAAACCGGCCGCTTCGAGGACGGCCTCCAAGTATCGATGGTCTACCCTATTGAAAGCTTTCGATTGATCCAAATTGATCACGGCCCCACCCATGCCAGGTTCCTTAACTACCCTCTCTATGATGTAGCGCATCAGATGGAGGTTGTCATGGATGCTCCGGCCCGGCACGGCGCACGTCTGTTCCGTGCCGACCAGTTTCTCGATGACAAGCGCCAACCGCTTGGCTAACACCTTGGCCAAAATTTTCAAGTCTGCATTGAGCAGAGTGATGGGCCTAAAGTTATCTATGGCGTCCCCCTTGTTTGGATCTTTCTTCAGCAGTGTTACCGCTCCTCGACTCACAAAACCGGGAATGCTCCCGTTCTGCTGCCAGTTGCAGTACACGGCCGCCAAGACGTCTCCAAACAAGTCTGGCATACAGTTGTAAAGCTCGTAGGGCAGACCATCCAAACCCGGAGATTTGTCCGTCGAGCAACCCGCCATCGCGTCCCTCACCTCCTCCGCCGTGATGACCCCTTCGCAGCACTCCGCCTCTCTTGCCGAGAGTCGTGGCAAGCTGTGCAGGTAGGCACTAAAGTCCACCCTGCCTTCTCGCTCGCCACTCCTCCCGAACAGTCGGGAAAAATGCCGCTGAAACGCCTCGCACATCTTGCTCGGCTCGAGCAATTCGCGCCCCTGTTCGTCTACCAGAGACCGGATGGTGGCTCTGTTACCCCGCTGCGCCTCCGCCACCCGGGCCTCTCGCGCGGCTCCAACACCTTCATTCTTCAGAGCACGCATCCTTGCCCTGACAGCACACCCTTCGTGTTTAGCATTGAAGTGTTGGTCGAGGGCCAACCTCGCCGCTAAAACATCAGATGCGATGCCACTTCGCAATGCCTCTTCTAACTTTATCACTAGCTCCCCCTCTACTCTGTTCCTCTCTACAGCTAGTGCCCTGCTATACCTTATTGCTTCCGCCCTTACTGCTCTCTTGAGGGCAAACCACCATTTGTTGTTGACGATGGCTCCCGTCAAAGCCCTCTTTACTAACGTGCTAATCCGGTCTCTGAAAACCTGTCTCGACGGGCAAGACGCGTTTAGTTTCCAGTAACCGGGACCCTGCCTATGTGCCTTATCTAAGTCTAGCGTACACGTCACAAGTTTGTGATCCGTGTAGCTGACTATGTGGAACTGTGGACATCCTAAACTATCTCTATCTCTTGTCCTACACACTATCCTATCTAGATACGATCTTGACGACCCAATGTGGTTGCTCCAAGTCCACGTTGGCACATTTGGGTGGTCGAGTCGGTACCTGTCAGACAACTGGAAGCGTCTGAGCAGGTCTCTGAGGCATTTGCATCCCCCTCTAGTTTTTTCACTCCCCACGTAGTCTAGATGCGTGTCCAAGGTAGCATTCCAATCCCCCACTAAAAGTAAGGGACGAGACGTTCCCAGGGATACTTCTAGACGTCGAAAGAAGTCCGACCGACCTGTTAAAGGAGGCACATAAACTGCCAGCAACCGAAAAGTGCCTCCATCGCTGCCGTCGACATCTAGGACAACCAGTCTACCCTCCGGGTCCGTAAATATCGTCTTTACTTGGAGATCCAGACTCTTGCGAAAAAGAACCGCCGTGCCACTACCACCCATCCTCTGCAGACAGGGAGAAAAATAAATGTTAAACTGTCCGCCAAACATGGACTTTAGGGCCCGCGGTTCATGGAGTCTGGTCTCACTAATGGCTATGATATCCAAATTGTGTGACTTGATGTCATTTAAGAGGTACCCTTGTTTCCAAGGGGACCCCAAGCCACGCACATTCACACAACCAATCTTCGCCATGATTCTATTTAAATATGTGCTTTAAAGCACAAAATAAAAGGAACAATGAGTTACTTACCGTTCGAAAGTTTTGTTTCCTCCTTGAATTTTTCACCAAGGTGGCTATTGTACAATTTCTTGCACAAATATTTTTGACATCCCCCTACCGCGTTGGGGTAGAAGGATTTTATTTTGTGGTGTAATGCTGGTGTTACATGATAAATTTTAATGTGTTTTTGGCGGTGTTGTTCGTGGGTGGTTGTTTGTTTTGATGTCGTTATTTGTGATGTTTGTTTTAGAGTTGATGTATTTCATCAACTCTGTGTTTGTAGTGTCTATTGCTGTTAGCATTGTTTTTGGTGTGTTATTATGGGTGTCTATCATGTAGGAGTTGGGAGTGTTTTCGGGAGATGTGAATCTCCCTGCTTTGTTGTTGTTCGTTTTTCTTTTTTTGCTCCTCTTCCTCCTTCCTTTTTGGGCTATTTTCCATTCCTCATTACTTGACTCGTCTTCGGATGAAAACTCTGAGGAATCGGAAGGAGGTAGGGGCATGTTGTATGGATCTGTGTTTGCTTGTGTAAGTAGTTGTGTTGTTGTTTTTGTTGTTGTTGGTTGTTGAATTTTTGGTTGTGGTGTAAGTGATGTGGGGGAAGGGGTATCAGTTTTTCTATTGTCTTTTCTTTTTTCGTCTTCTTTGTTTGTTAATTTTGCATTTTTTGTTGTATTTTCTTTCGTTGATGTTGTTAATGTTGCTTTTGTTGTTTTTTGTGTGGATGGCGGTGTGGGCAGCAAGGCTTTTTTTATGTGCTTAGTTAGTTCTTGCTGTTGTTGTTGTGTTTTTCGGGCAGTCGGACACTCCTTTTTGAGGTGTGCCTCGCTGTCGCATAAGTAACAGCGAGGCCGCCTGCCCTCTACCACTATATGTAACTTTTGATTTGTTGCCAAACGGATGTATGGTGAGATTTTTTTATTTCTTGTTCGTTTGTGTGGAACAGGATTTGTATGTTTTTCCCGTCCAGTTGCTTTCTCCGACGTTTATTTTAAGTATGTTTATGTTGTCCATGTCGACACATATGGCTGATATCAACCATAGTGTGTCTATTGTTGGAGGTGCGTGCTTTATTGTTACCTTTGTTACCTTTTGGCTAAGGTAACTGGGTAACATTGTTATTTCAGGTGTGTGAAGAGTTAGCGTTGAATACCTCTTCGCCAACTCTTCATTTCGAAAAATCACCTGTACCTGTGCAAATCTGTAATAAGTAATATAAGATTTTTTATCCCAAATTGATTTCAAGCATCTTTCGATCTTGTCTATACTGGCCTGTTCCGGCCTTCTACTTTTGGTGTTTATTATTTTATATATTATTGTTTTTCTACTTGTTTCCTCTAATATGTGTTGTGGTATGTTTAAGTGTATTTCACCGCTTTCTTTGGTGATTAATTTTCTCATTTCTATTATTTCCTTTGTCGTGTAGGACACAACAGTTTCACTTTGCTTCAAAGCTTCAGCAAAGTTTTTGTTTTTGTTATTGTTGTTATTGTTGTTGCTGGTGCTGGCACCGGTATTGGTGGCAGATGTGGTATTTGTGACTGTGTCAGTGGTGTTGTGGCTTGTATTCATTTTTCCTTCCTCTCTTTCGCTTGCTGCTGGTGAAGAGAGCAAAGGTTGAGTTGAGCTGTTGCTGCTGCTGCTGCTGTTGTTGTTGTTGTTGTTGTTGTTGTTGTTGTTGTTGTCGTTGTTGTTGTTGATGGTGGTGATGATGGCGTCAGCAGAAATGGTGTTGACGTCAGATACTTTGGAGACATCGTCTGTGTTCTGTTTTGTAACTTTGGTTACAGTTTTGTTTTTGTTGTTGGTGGTGGTGGCGGTGTTAACTTTCAAGTTAACACTTGCATCTGTGTGTGTGAATTCTTTTTTCTTTTTCTCCATTCTCTCGTTTAACTGTGAGGAAGGAAGACTAGGAAATTCTTTTTCGAACGAAACACTGCAAAATTCAGCGTTCGTTTGACGAAACTTTTCATGGCTACAAGACGCCATCGTCTCAAAATAAAAATGGCTAGAAAGCCGAAATTGATTTTTAAAACCTGGAAATGTGCCACACAGGGCAGATTTCCGTTGCAAAAAACTTGCACCAGAGAGTCTATAAGTTGTTATACAACTTTCTATATAAAATAAACTTTACAAACAAACTTTTTAAAACATAAAAAAGGCAAAACTTACGGAGCCGACACGTCTACCGTCTGTCCATAGAGATAGATAGATAGATAGATAGATAGATAGATAGATAGATAGATAGATAGATAGATAGATAGATAGATAGATAGATAGATTAGTGTATAGTCGGTATGAAGAAGAAAAAGAAGCATTACAAACACTGAAGAATGACAATTCTTTCATCCTAAAAGACATTAATTAACGAATTCCAAGATTTTCTCACAAACAAGGAAAAAGATTATTTATGCAACTCAGTAATCAGAAGGAACAATTTCTACGGATAACCTAAGATCCACAAAAGCTCTGAAATACAGTCATAAATGAACAGAGAAACTAGTACATGAAAATACTAAGATCTACTGACCTTAAATTTAGACCAATAGTTGCTGGGCATCTATCCTCAGCTCAACTGAGTCATCTTCTGGATATACTCTTCAAATTTTTATGTCAATTAATACCCAGTTATGTACGAGAGGACACGGATTTCCTCAAGCACATTCCACCCACTGTCCCAGAAGGTACTACACTTACAAGCTTTCATGTTACCAACCTTTATATTAATATATCTCACACTTTGGGCTTGGAAGCATTCAAACACAGGGTACACAAATCACACTGAGGGCGGATAGATGAACGCTTCAAAACAGATTTCATTACCAAGACCACATGTCTGGTACTAGAAGAGAACACCTTTAGCTTCGTTAATAAAATATATCGACAGTTAAGGGCACGGCTATGGGGACGAAATTTGCACACTCATATGCTAACCTAGTCATGGGTTTCTTGGAAGAAAAGCTTTACGAGGACGTAGAGAAATCATAATTTCAAGAAAAATGTCATTGGAACGTAGAAGCCCTTCGTCGATGACTACTTCATTTTCTGGGATAGATTTAATGAGGGTCTACAAATTTTTAGTATAATCCTCAACAAACTTCACCCATCTATCAAATTCACGGCAGAAACCAGTTATAATGAATTACCATTTCTAGATATTCACATAAAAATACACGAATCCACAGTCACAACAGACATATTTTTACAAAAAAAATGGACACGCACCAATACTTGAATTTCTACTCTTGACATCCCTCACACATCAAAAGGAACATTCCATACAGTATGGCAAGACGTTTCTGTACTATAGTAATTGATCCAAAAATACATCAAATCCGATTTAATGATCTCAAAGGCTTCTTTAAAAAAGAAACAGAATTACCCCTTATTAGAAGATCATACCCACATAGACATACATACTTATCTATACATATATACATTTACAGAAGCTCGTTACATACAAGTAAGGGTACATATTCAACTTAAAACGTGTATATATATATATATATATATATATATATATATATATATATATATATATATATATACTTGGAAATGGAAGCGTGCCGTTCCATCAAATAGTAATATAAATAATATATATATATATATATATATATATATAAATTGATTTTAATTGAGTTTTTAATTTAGGATTTTGTCCCTAATATTATTATATATATATATATATATATTTGACAGGAAGGACAACAAAAGAAAGAGACCTCGATATTATGCAAATAGAGGAATTTATCTGTAAAAATATATGACACTTATTCAGTAACCATGATAAAACTCCGAGTTTCGGATGCCAGGGTGGGAGCCCACGCCATCTCTTCAGTTATCCGGCTATTGAAAATTCCTGGGCCGGATAACTGAAGAGATGTTGGCGTCGGCTCCCACCTTGGCATCCGAAAATAAGAGTTTTATCATGGCTACTGAATAAGTGTCATATATTTTTACATATATATATATATGCGTACAGGATGTCTATATATATATATAAACCTATAGGCATAATTATGCCTCTATTCATATCCACATATATACGTATATATATCAGAGTACAGAACATATAACACATGTGAGTCACACTGCACATAAATCACTATATATGTCGATATTGACATTGATGCTTGTGTTAAATTTAATCGTATTGTGAGAAAATTCATATCATTTAAAAGTTAGCTATTAATACGGTTATTAAATTAACATATTAATAGTTATCGCCAAGCTAACATGGCAGTCCAGAAAAATAGGACGAATGCTGCCGTTGATTAGCTCCAAGAAGCAATCGCCTCTAGCTAGCTATGTGACACACGAACCTGTGTCCATTATAACCTTCGAACAGGGGAGGTCAGCAGCTTCCCCTTGCTGGTTCGGCATTTACAGACTCGTTTCAGGGTATTTTCCCCTTATCAATGTAGAGCAGCCGAACCAAGCAGGCGTCGCTACAGATCGTCTGTTCGAAGGATTATTTACCTAAATTCAGTGGAATACATCCACTGGTTTTCAAAAATAGAAATATCAATATTTCTAAGTCTCTCTAAAGGTGACTACGGCAGCGGTACTGGATATTAATAGTTATCGCCAAGTTAACATGGCAGTCCTATGTGAAAAATCATGGAATGCATGTATGTGTTACAAAGTATGATTGTTCAAATAATTTTGTATATATGTTAAAGTCTAATATATTATATATAACAATAGTGTTTAATCTAATATTTATTTATATATTTTAGAAAGATAATCCCGATGCGCATAGTAGCCTATTTCTTATATTTTATTAGTGTAGAGATGTATTGGGTGTAATTTTCTGTGGAGGTGTAATACAATAATATTAAAAAATATTAAAATAATGAAATAATTAAATAATATAGAAATATATTTATATAAAATAGTACATATAACAATACATGATGGAGAAATAAATACATGTACTCCCTTTATCACTTCTTTCACCCTTTGTTTCTTCCTCTAAAAATTTTGTTTTTCTTTTTTCTTTCTTTCTTCCTCTCATTTTCTCTTCCTGTTTTTAATTTGACCTTTCTCCTCTTTCTAATCAAACCCATCTCTTCTCCTTCCATCTATCCACAAATACAACCAATACATTCTCAAATTTTCATTCACACTACAAAAAACTTTCGAACGAAAAACACTGATTCCATGGCTCCATACTTTGAAATGACTAAACATGAACTGCTATTGGAACTTACATACTATGTGCAGGAAACTTTTTTTACTATTTCTATACACCATTTTCCTCGAATAATGGAACTGCAACTACAATATATCTTATATATCTTATTTCTACTTTCATTCTCTTATTTCCCTCTATATTCCCTATCTCCTACTTTTCCACAATAAATCGAACTCAAATATTTTCTCACACCATCTCTGATGAAGGGATATTCTTAATATCCCAGAAACAGCTGTAAGATAATTTCATTATAAATGTCCTGAAAACTCCTCACAGCCTTGGATTTGTTATCTCATTTTGTCTAATATATATATATATATATATATATATATATATATATATATATATATATATATATATATATATATATATATATATATATATATATATATATATATATATATATATATATACATATTATACAAAATCCACATTAGATTCCTCATTCGTAGCGTTATCGAATCAAAAGTCTATACATAGCACCTACTTAGCTT
>NC_142955.1:14397906-14407906 GCF_046866305.1 Octopus bimaculoides | reverse complement strand
AAAGGGCCGGACGTTGTTCCTCATGTCCCGCAAACAAAACCAAAACGGCATAAATGGACACGTGAGGAACACATTTCGATCCTACACGCCTATTTCACAGCAGTACTCTACCCAAAAAACGAAAACGCAACAACACATACATATAAAACATGGAAGAAAAATAATGTAAATATAGACCTCGATAAAACAATGAACCCTAACAAACTAGCTAACATAAGAAGATATATTCTAAAAGCAAAAAAAATATCAGAAATAGAAATAGAACAATTGAAAGAAAAAATACATCAGGAAAATCTAGATAGTAGTCACACAGCAATGCCAAATAATAATATAAACACTGAGATAGCAAAACACGAGGACAAACGTAACATGCCCGGCAAAAACGAAGTAAACAAAAAACAACAAACCCAGACCGTAGAGATGTATAATAGTGTACAAAAAGCACCAATCCAGAACACCACAGACAAACATATGAATGAAAAGGAAGGCAAAACAAATATAAAGCCTGGAAATAACGAAGGGAAACCTAATAATTACGATACTATGAAAATGAAAATAACCGAAGAACTGAAAACCACAGATCTTAGAATGGACCACAGATTATATCTCCCAAAAATCAAAATAGACAATAAAACAACATCAATAATAAATAGCATAAACCTGGCCGTCACGGAACTAACAACCACAGAAACAACAGGCAATATCACTGAGCTAAATGACATGATATATGCGGCAGCCACTGCAGCCACAAAAGAAGCAGGATACTCACTCAAACCCATCCGAACAGGAGTTCTACCACCCAAACAGACCTTGTGGATAAATAACATCCAGAACAAAATTTAAAAAAAGAGAAAAGATTTATCGATTCTCAACGAAATTAGTAAACAATCAACACTACTAAGTAACAAGAAGAAAACAAAAATACTGTACAAATACAGCATTACAGAAAAAGACTTACCTGAGGCAAAAGAAAAACTAAAGCAAGACATCCTTGCCAAAGCACAGAGGATCCGCCGGTATGAGAAACGCCAACGTTTCTTTGAACAAAACAAACAGTTCAAATCCAACCCCAAAAAACTCTACCAAGAACTGGGTAAAAATAAAATAGACATTACTTCAGCACCAACAGCAGAAGAACTAGAGAAATTCTGGAAACAAATATGGTCGGTGAAGCAACAACCCCAAAAAAGGACCATTAAAACAACGAACTTAACACCTGAGCAACTCTGGGCCCCTATAACAACTGAAGAGGTCACCCAGACACTGCAAAGACTAAGCAACTGGAAAGCACCTGGACACGACAAGATCCCCAATTTCTGGTTAAAACACCTGCCAGCAATGCATAAAAAGCTGGCAGAAAACTTTAACAACATAATAGCAGACCCAGAAACAATGCCTGAATGGCTCACAAAAGGGAAAACCATCTTAATCCCCAAATCCACGGAAACGGAGAAACCACAAAACTATAGACCTATAACCTGTCTCCCTACGATCTACAAAGCCTTTACTGCAATAATATCGCAGAGATTGAGTAAACACCTGGAAAATAACAACCTGTTTCCAGAAGAGCAGAAGGGATGCTGCAAGGGCTCATACGGCTGTAAAGATCAATTATTGATCAATAAAGCCATAACTGAAGACAGCCGCAGAAAGAAGAAAGGCCTCAGTATGGCCTGGGTGGACTACCAAAAGGCTTTCGACAGTGTTCCCCACACGTGGATTCTGGAAACACTAGCCATAAACAAGGTGGCACCAATTATCATAAAATACATAGAGCACTCAATGAACAAATGGCAGACAGTGCTACAGCTCCAAACAAAAGAGGGACTTGTGAAAACGAAAGCCATCCCCATTAGAAGAGGAATATTCCAGGGAGACTCGCTCTCTCCACTCCTGTTCTGCCTGGCACTCACACCTTTAACAGAATTGCTAAATAGAACTGGATGCGGTTACAAATGCTATGGAAAAACAGTCAGCCACCTTCTATATATGGATGACCTAAAATTATATGAAAAAAACGACAAAGAGCTAGAAACACTACTACAGACAGTACACGGCTTTACCAAGGAAATAGAAATGAAATTCGGATTAGAAAAATGTGCCAAAGCAACCCTGAAAAGAGGAAAATTAGTTAAAAGTAGCAATATAACACTAGATAAAGCCAATGAAATAAGAGAACTAGACGAAAGCCAACCATATAAGTATTTAGGAGTCAATGAACTAGATAGGATACAACATACACAAATGAAAGAAAAAATAAAGAAAGAGTACTATAGACGAGTTAGATCAATACTAAAAACAGAGCTCAATGCTAAAAACAAGATAATGGGTATCAACACTTTAGCTGTCCCAGTTATAAGCTACAGCTACAACATCCTTAACTGGACACTAAACGAACTATGTAAAATAGACAGGAAAACAAGAAAAATAATGACAGGATATAGGATGCACCACCCAAAATCTGACATAGAAAGGCTATATATACAACGCACAGAAGGTGGCAGGGGTCTTATACAGCTAGAAAACTATTATAAAATAACCACCATAGGACTGCAAAAATACCTACTCCAGAAGCAAGAGAAACTAATACAAATAGCCACAAAACACGAGCAAAACAAAAAACTGTTTTCAGTATTTAAGGAAGCTGACAAATACAAACAAGAAATCAATCTACCTAACAAATACGAAGAAGAAGAAGAAGAAACAACAAAAGCTATAAAACAAATGAAATCCAAACTAAAACTAGAACAACAACGGACCATGATAAAACGATGGCAAGAAAAGCCCCTACATGGTAAATACTGGGCTAAACTAAATGCGAAAGAAATAGACAGAGAAAAATCCCAGCAATGGCTGAGAAGCTCAGGACTCAAAGCAGAGACTGAAGGATTTTTAATTGCTGCACAAGACCAAAGCCTCCCCACCAGAAATTACCAAAAACACATAATGAAAAGAAATATAACAAGTAACTGTAGAATATGTGGAGATCGACAAGAAACAATAAATCATATTATCTCTGGCTGCCCAGTCCTGGCTAAGAAGGAATATATTCACAGACACGACAGAGTTGGGACTTACATACACTGGAAGCTATGCCAACACTATGGAATAACAACAGAAAAAAGATGGTATAAACACACGCCAGAAAAGGTCACAGAAAACGAGAAAGCAACCATACTCTGGGATATGCCAATACACACAGATAGAGAAATTAAGGAAAATAGACCAGATATAGTTGTCAAAGATCATGAAGGAAAAAAATGCTTTCTAATTGATGTATCAATACCAGCAGATGACAACGTTTCTCTAAAAGAAATGGAAAAACTTTCAAAATACAAAGACCTGGAAATAGAGATAACTCGAATGTGGAATCTAAAAACAGAAACAATTCCTATCATAGTAGGTGCCTTAGGTATAATAAAAAAATATTCAGACAAATACATAACAAAAACACCAGGACTTACAAATATATATAACATACAGAAAATTGCACTACTGGGTACTGCACACATTCTACGCAAAACACTTTCAATACAGTAAACATAAGAGCACCACAGCAAACCACAGCACATACCCAAGGCGCACAGAGCTGCGCTCGGTAGTGAAGTGAAAGCACGTTATAAAAATAAAACTACTGAATAATAATAATAATAATAATAATAATAATAATAATAATAATAATAATAATAATAATAATAATAATAATAATAATAATAATAATAATGGTTTTGAATTTTTGTAAAAAAAAACCTGCAGGTTTACGGTGGAATGGGTATTACTCAAATCGGTTCTTATTTTATTGACTCCGAAAGTACGAATGACTGAGTTGACCGCGGCAGATATTGTGTTCAGAATGTAATGATAATAACAACAATAATAAGCAAATAAAACAACAATAAAGACAGCGAGTCTTTGTCCGAATATATAAAAATAGGCGAGGGCGGAAAAAAATAATAGCCAGACAAAGCAATTAACGTAGATGATGATGAGATAAAGGCAGGTGGGAGATACTAAATGGCCGATGAAAGATCAAACAATCATTGAGATAATGAATTTCCGTTGAGAGAAAATATAGTTTACCTAATCATCTCATTGTATCTGACATGAACAGATAACGACGATGTGAACATAGGTTTCTGGCCTGAATAGAAATGATAAAACTACACATTCTTATACAGTTCTATATTTAAGAGAAGATGAATTATTTACATTATTTACATTATTTACATTCGGCGGATATTTGTCTTCATCTTGTTGTTGTTAACACAACGTTTCGGCTGATATACCCTCTAGCCTTCTTCAGGTGTCTTGGGGAATTTTCGAACCTGGGTTCTCATTTCTAAAGTATTTTTCGGGCATATGGCGTAGTGGTTAAGAGCGCGGACTACTAACCACAAGATTCTGTGTTCGATTCCAAGCAGTGACCTGAATAATAATAATAATAATAATAATAATAATAATAATAATAATAATAATAATAATAATAATAATAATAATAATAATAATAATAATAATAATAATAATAACAACATCGAAAAATATCTTAAGAATGAGAACCCAGGCTCGAAATTTCCTCAAGACACCTGATGAAGGCTGGAAGGTATATCAGCCGAAACATTGTGTTAACAACAAGATGATGACAAATATCCGTCGAATATAAATAATGTAAATAATGTACACATACTAATATATGCATAATTTCAATGTTCCTATAAAGATGTGCCGGTCACACTACCAAAAATGTGTTGTAAGTAGACAATCTTGTTTTGGAATGGTAAGGCCAGTGGGCAAAATATAGAAAGAATACATGCAGTTGTGTGTGTGTGTGTGTGTGTGTGTGTGTGTGTGTGTGTGTGTGTGTGTGTGTGTGTGCATGTATCGTGTGACAGAGAGAAAAAATAATTATAAGACTAGTTGAGAAATAAATGAGAAAATGTCAATTAAAAGCTATTGAGGGCGGTGCTCCAGTGTGGCCACAATGATTGAAACCAGCAAACAAATAAGAGAGAGAAATAAAACAGTAAGGATGATATTGCGGTG
Organism: Octopus bimaculoides; assembly: GCF_046866305.1. Taxonomy (NCBI): domain Eukaryota; kingdom Metazoa; phylum Mollusca; class Cephalopoda; order Octopoda; family Octopodidae; genus Octopus; species Octopus bimaculoides. Next base: position 14,402,866 of record NC_142955.1, on the reverse strand, counting down.
ACGGTCGTTGTGGTGGTGGTATGAGTAATAAGGATGGTCAGGTGATAGTGTTAGTGGTGGAGGTCACAAGTGGAATATTTTGACCATAAGTCTGCTCTAACTTGGCTGTCCTGGACTTAAAACAGAAACCAGCAACACACACACACACACACACACACATTCACATTCTTGCATTGCTCTAAATATGACATAACTCTGGCCAAGCTGGAGCAGCATTATATAAACATATATTATATTACATTTCTCTTTTTTAATATCTTCACCGTTTCTCGTTTCCAGATGGCGGAAGTTTTTAATCAGAATTTGACCAGATTTCCTCAAGAGAGAAGACGAACATCAATATTTTCCAAATAAAAAAATCGATTAAAAACAAATTTTAATAAAAGATCCGATGAAACTATTTTGTCTTTTCGTTTCTTTCATTCCATTCCCATCTCGTATCTTGTCATCTGCATTCTGTTCCTTTGACTACAACACACACACACACACACACACACACACACACACACACACAGGCGTGGCTGTGTGGCAAGTAGCTTGCTTACCAACAACGTGGTTCCGGGTTCAGTCCCACACATTTATGTACATATCTATATATATATTTCGTTTTTGGATTTGTTTTGCAAGATTCTTTACGTGAGTTCGTGTGTTGGAGCATATTCTGTTGTGTCTGGGGAGAGTCATTCTCTTTTAGTGCCTTATAACTTAACACTCACCGGTAAAATTTCCACTTATTTCTTTATTATCTTTCTACACTTTTCGTTGCGTCTTGCAGCCTGTGAATAGTCGTTGATTCTGTCCGTTACACTGCATTCCTTTTTGTTTGTTTGTGCGCATGTGTGTGTGCGCGCGAGCCTATACATGCATGCATGTATGTATGCATGTGTGTGTAGACTGAAACATTTTTATTTCTTCAAACAAGGTAATATTTTTCTATAGCTGGACACATTTTCATGGAATATTAGAAACAAATGACATTGCTAGACAATTTGCAATACATATGTATGTATATGTGTGTATGTGTGCTTATATATATATATATATATATATATATATATATATATATATATATATATATATATATGTATGTATATAAATGCATATACATACACACACACACACATACATATATATATATATAGTAACTCACACACATATACGTACCCAAATACAAACATATATATGGGAGAATATACAAATAATAACAACAGACGAGGACAGGTGGTGTAAATAACAAAAGGATATATTAGTATACACTGGTTTACGTATCTACGCATATTTCATTTATATGTACTTTTTTCCGATTGTTACGCGAGAATCAAATCGAATTCTAAAATTAAAATTTTATCTCTGTCATACATTAATTTAGTTGTGTGGTGGTGGTGGTGGTGGTGGTGGTTTTCAAATTTATCTCTGTGGAACGGTCTGAGGTCCAATCTCGTGGTGTAGCATCATTTGATCTTTTTTCTTTTTTTTTTTTTGTTAATGGACTTGGGACTGAAATTGTATTGTTACTGATAGATCTACTCATAGATGTATGTGTGTGTGTGTGTGTGTGTGTGTGTGTATGCGAGCGTGCATGCGTTCCTATATAGATATAGATAAAAAATATATGTGTTTGTGTGCTTGTATGCAAATGTATGTATATATGCATATATAGATGCATGTACATATATATATATGTGTGTGTGTGTATATATATATAATATACAGATGCATCTACATATATATGTGTGTATATATATATATATATATATATATATATATATATATATATATGCATCTATAGATGCATGTACATATATATGTGTGTTTTTATATATGTGTGTGTATATAGATGCATATTTATGTATATATGTTCACAGACATGTAGGAATATGTATATGTATGTATACACACACATACATATATATGCATATATATATCTAAATATACATATATATATGTGTGTGTGTGTGTGTGTGTGTGTGTGTGTGTGTGTGTGTGTGTGTGTGTGTGTACACATTGATGTGCATATATGTATGTATACACTATATAACCGACCAATTCACAAACGCTATCATTCCACTCGTTGGAACTGCTATGGGACGGAGACTAATCTGTATTAGTGATTAACATGGATTACTTTGCTGTTATCCTTGTTGTTGCTGTTGCTGTTTCTGGTGGACAAGCAGGTCTAACTCCTTTAATTACTTGTTATTGTTCTCGTTTGATCCCTGCTAATGGTCCCTCCAATGTTTTTTGTTATAGGTGTATATTCATATACTGCTCTGACTGGCTAACCATGTATCTCCTTTACAGACAGACACACACCTAAATGTATCTTTAACATAGAAAATTACTGAAGCTTTTCTCTATGAAATTAAGTTGATTCAGCCAAAAGAAAAGAATTTGAAAATCATCAGAACATTATGATTTTTCATCAAATGTCAACTATTCAAATGCAACCAACAGGAGGACACTTTCACCAGCCCTTCATAAAACACTCCTTAGACACACCACCCTCAATCATGTTAAAGTGGCTGCAAATATGAGATATATATATATATGTATGTATGTATGTATGCATGCATGCATGTGTTGGTATCCTAAAGACATTTAAAATTTTGAGGGAAAGTGAAATATTTCGTTTTTTAACACAATATTTACACACTATTATTTATAACTTGATCTGCTTCAAGTTTCAATGTTCCAAAAAGAAATCGTTTCGTATGCATAAACACACACACACACACACACACACACACACACACACACACACACACACACACACGTTATGTTTGCATAGTATTTCTGTATAGTATTTCTCTTCTCTTCTCCCAACAGGAATCATCAAGAGAAACAACGGCAACCAGGAACAGATGTGTGCAAGTAACTGTTTCGGTAATGTTGCTGCCTTATTCTTCAACCACTTCACCTTTCTTCCTCCTCTTCCTCTCCCCCTTTTTCTTTTATCTTTTGTCCTTTACTCGCTTCAATCATTAGACTGCGACCATGCTGGAGCACTGCCTCAGGCGAATGAATCGAGCCCAGTGCTTGTTATTTTATTTCTTTTTCTTTGACTCTGATTGTTAGTCTATCTTGGAGGCACATGACCTAGAGGTTAGAGCAGCCGACTTGCGGTCGAGGGATCGCGGGTTCGAATCTCAGACCGGGTGGTGTGTGTATTTATGAGCGAAGCACCTAAGCTCCACGCGGGTGCAGCAGGAGGTAATGGCGAACTTCTGCTCACGCTTTTGCCACAACTCTCTCTCTCTCTCTCTCTCTCTATATATATATATATATATATATATATATATAAATATATATATATATGTGTGTGTGTGTGTGTGTGTGTGTGTGTGTGTATGTATGTATGTATGTACGTATGTATATGCATATATGTGTGTGTGTGTGTACCTATGCATATATATATGTATATATAGAAAGAGAGATAGAAAGAGGGAGAGAGAGAGAAATAGGGGAGAAAGGGAGAGCTAGCTAGTTAGCGTGATAGATAGATATAGATATACATACGTATGTACATATATAAAAGTATATCATACATTTATGTTTTTACAGGAACTCGAAAATTCAATTATGAAGTTGGTTCTTCCTATGAATATGATTACAATGCACAGACCACGACGAAGATGAATGGAGCGTCCCATGATGGAGCCAGCTTATCGTTGAATGCCAGAGTCGTATTTGAACCTGTGACGAAATGTGACATGGTCATGATGGTAAAACGCTTTTTCTTATTATTATTCTTATTGTTAAAGTAGAGAGCTGGCAGAATCGTTAGCACACCAGGGCAAAATGCTTCGCACCATTTCGTCCGTCTTTACATTCTGAGTTCAAATTCCGTCGAGGTCAACTTTACATTTCACCATTTCGGGGTCAATAAAATAAGGACCAGTCAAGTACTGGGGTCGATGTAATCGACTTACTCCTCCCCCGTAATTTCAAGCTGTGTGCCTATAGTAGAAGACAAAGTCGACCTCTAATTCCGCTGAGGTCAACTTTGCTTTTCATCTTTTAGGGGTCGATAAATTAAGTACCAGCGGAGTACTGGGGTTGTGTGATCGACTCTCCCCCTCCCCACAAATTCCAGGCTTGTGCCTATAGGATAAAGGATTATTATTATTATCATTATTATTATTATTATCATTATTATTATTATTATCTAATCGACTGGCCCCTCCCACGAAATTTCGGGCCTTGTGCCTAGAAAAGAAAATTATTATTATTATTATTATTATTATTATTATTATTATTATTATTATTATTATTGAGAGAGAGGTTGAGAGAGCAGCGCATGCCATAAAAATGACAGTGGGACACAATTATGCGAAGCCCAATATACTCGCCATGACTACCCGTCTGATAAGGGCACATGCATCACAACCATGTGTGCGCGACATGGTGATCTCATATCAAGATAAATAGCGCGTGACCTTGCAAGTGGGCCCAGTAAGTATTTTCTTCAGGTCGAGCAGTCCATCCCGCTCAAAAGGCCCCTGAATAAGGTTTGTTTAAGGATGTTGAACAAAACACCCATGTTTCCAAAAGTGAATTATTCCAAACCCCAAAGAATTCTCTTCAACACATGACTATGATGCTCCCCTTCTACTTCTGCTCGTGATCAGAGATACACATATCGTCAGCCACCAAGGGACATGCTCAACTGGTTATGGTCAAACAACTGACAAGCAAATCTGTGGTATTCAGCAGAATATTTGCTGCAGCCCATCTTTTATACCAAGACAAAACAATGTACATGATAACACTTTCAATCAATTAAGATCAGAAGCCTTGAGAGCCACTGCCTGGTACTGCATATTATTATTATTATTATTATTATTATTATCATTTTATGTTTGACTTTTGTTTTGCATTTGTACAAGTTGGATCCAAGTCTCACCCAGAGACCTCAAGAGACAACAAGTTAGAAGTTCATGTAGGTGTTATGCCTAGGGTA